>NC_091379.1:16595030-16857274 GCF_038502225.1 Cherax quadricarinatus
AAAAGAGATTAGAGAAAAATACGAGTGAGAAGGGCTAAGTTTAATTAGTACCTGAAGGAGGTACTGAAGAAAATTCTTGGGTAGTTTATAATAAAGGTAGAACAAACAGATGGGTAAGAATGGTTGGTTTTCAGAAGGAGCTGCCTTATATGGGTCAGTAGGCCTGCTATAGTGTTCCTCCATTTTCATGTTTTCTCATCTCCAGCTGGCGACCACGTCAAGTTTGGGTTCCCGATGGCCTTCACTACCACCATGCTGGCTTGGGGTGTCCTAGACTTCGCTGATGGACACAGTAAAGCTGGTGAGACTAGCGTCTTGCTGTTTCAGTGATCGATATTGATGTAGTAATAATAAATTACGTTAAATATTGTTAATTTCTATTTAGAGGAAAGCTAAGATTTATTTTGGTCTCTGTTGGTTCCAATTTACATTTTTTCATGGAAAAATGGGAAAATTAAAATATAGATTTTCTTGCGGTAATTTCAGTGACTCATATAATTGATTTCTTCCTTCACAGTTGATAACGTGATAATGCAACTGTGAACAACTTCAAACTTGATGTGCTGGGGTATTTTAGGATATTGGTTCCTCTGATAATAATTCTTCCTCTGTTTTGACTCTATATCTGTTGTTTCTTAGTGGAAGTTGTATATTTTTATATAAGACTGTATATGTTCTAATCTGCAATTTTAATTTAGGAAATTCTAACATTAGTGTCCATGTGAGAAACTGAAAATACCAGTTCTGATTCACTTCCAACCTTTAACTAATATTTAACTGCATTAGAAACTTATACCGAACTCTGCACTAATATTTTTGCATGTGTTAAGGTGCAGGGGGCTGGGGTTATGCAATACAGGGATTCCTTTGTTTGAATCACATTTGTGCGTTTCTTGCCTAGCTTGTGGAGAGTGTAAATGACCCATAATGGTTTAGTAGCTTGGTTGGTAGCACACTCTGTTCATGTAATGAGGTCCCCGGCTCGATCCCCGGTACGGGTGGAAACCAAAAAAAAAAAACATACCAGAGACGGGGATAGAACCTGCGATCAGAGTCATAACACTCCAGTTTTACGACTCTGGTCGCAGGTTCTATCCCCGCCCGTGATGTGGTTTGTTTGCAATCGGTCATTACGACTTCGTGAGTCATGGAAATATTAAGGCATGTTTCCTTAAGACACCTGCTGTCCATGCTCACCTAGCAGTAAGTAGGTACCTGGGTGTTAGCCGACTGGTGTGGGTCGCATCCTGGGGACAAAATTAACCTAGGTTGCCCGAAATCTCTATAGAAACAAAGATAATAATTATTATTATATTATGATATGATCAAGTTTTCTCTGAATGGCCGAATCTTCTCTGTTTGTCCCAGTTTTTTCTCTAATGCCGAGTCTTCTCTCAAGTTTTCGAGGTTCATAACTGGTGTGACCCTTACAGGTCAGACGAATTACGGTCGAGCAGCGGTCAAGTGGGCCACTGACTACTTCCTGAAGGCTCACACTGCCACGAACGAGCTCTACGGCCAGGTGAGAAGCTCACTAGTTTACCACACGTGATTAGAATGAAATGATAAAATGATTATAGTAATTTTTATTAGCAAAAATGTATGTCATATTGATGTCAACAAATCTGGCTATTCTTTCATAAATATTTCCTGAATTTTGAAGATTATGATAATTTGCAATATTTATGGTTGAATGGCATGATGTGGGTTGAAAGCAGACCTTTTGTGTATTTTAAATTTATATCTGGTACTGGGTTATTCTCTAGGTTGGTCAAGGTGATATAGACCACGCATACTGGGGACGTCCTGAGGAGATGACCATGGAGCGACCTTCCTTTAAGATCGATCAATCTCACCCAGGTTAGTTAGCAAGGACGCTGATGACTTATTAGTGCTACCACTGTTTGTACAATAAACACTGAGTCTTCCTTCTGTATCTTCTCCATGTTCATCATTCAACCATTTCCACTGAGGCTCTTTTGTCACCTTGTTTGACATAAACCAACAGTTTTGTTTAACTCCGCTGATAACTGTTGTTTATAAAATCCATAATATCACGAACTTGATAATATATACCGCCTCAATCTTAGTACTACAAAACTTTCTCTTCCACACATACAACAATACCTTTATTTTTAGTTTAAATCCTGATACATGAATCAGTTGCCTTCACAACTGGAATAGCTAGTGCTGCCACCCGTGCCCTAGATAACTCCTTCCCATCCCTGGAATACACATTCCTGAAGAAGTATTGATCTTAATTATTATAAAACATTACTGAAATGCTGTTACAGCACTTGTCCAGCAAACAGTTAACATCAATTGCTCTGGAAAACAATTCATTCCCAGTAACATCTGGTGGAAAAATGACACACTTGGCAGGAATTCTTCTCTTCTACCTTGTAAGCAGGTCCTCCCTCCTATACTTCTCAACATCATTCCTCCAGTACTGAGGCAGATGATAAGGTTGCTCTCATTACCAATGTTTCCTAATATTTTAACTATATCCTCTGTCTCACCTCCAGAAAAACACTCTCTGCTTCCTCTTAATATCACTGTTACAGGGAGTAATGTTCAGGAATTTAATTTGAAAGTCACCTATGACGAGATTATTTTTACCTTCTGTGTCTCGTTTTGTCATTCTCATGGAAATGGAAGTCTCAACAGTGGTTTCTTCAACCATCTTTATTTTCAACTTTAATTCTTTCTTGCAGACCAATTTTCATTCGTTGAAGTTAATAACTCTGTTATCCTTTTTCTTGTTCTATGTGTGATTTTTTTTGTTCTCTCTTTAAGAGACTATATTTGCTTACTAGCTTCCTCCAGTTCTGCCTTTACCTTAGTAAACAGCTTCTGCAAACACAGAGACAACATATTTAACCCTTCAGTTGACTAATACAGAGAATCCACTAAGCAGGTCTTCACTAGACAGTTCAGCTCGCTACTGAGAAGACAGATACAGGATATGTAATAGTATGTATATTAGCAAAAATGATCAGTCTTATTTACAATGATGTCAACTTGAAGTATCTTCATCTTTTTGCAGGAAGTGACTTGGCCGGAGAGACAGCTGCTGCCTTGGCCGCAGCATCCATTGTCTTCAAGGTAATTCTTAATCCAACCTTTGTATTGGAGTCTGTTGCTCGTCTTGTGATGTGTTATGCCTCAGTCCTTTGTTTTCTGAAAAAGTTGTGGTTGTTGTAGTGCTTCGGTTTATTCAATGTTTCTGTTGTATTATGCATTTGGCTCATAATTTAAAGAGATCAGTGAGTGAGCAGTATGAGCAAATCTTCTAACATCTGTTGCCTCTGTTACCTACCAAGAGTCCACTGTTGTGTCTCATGCTACGGAAGGCCTCGCCAACTGCAATGTACTAAATGACGTAATGGGTGCAGTTTGAACTCAGGGCCAGTAAGTCCTAAAACACAATGGCCATTTACAATGAACTAAAATATCTTGTTTGATTTCTTTTAACATGGGTTATTCTTTTCTGAGGATAAATGGCAAATAAAGTCCTCTTCTTCTTCTTGCATCAACTACAGTGTCTGATGTTAAATTCAGTCTTTGCTGTCTCGTATGTAATCTGTTTTATTTATTGTCTGCTCATCTTTATATGAAATTTCGGAACTTCTGCCGAAAATTTATAGTGCTTTCTTGAAAGCTGTATGCTTCTATTCCATCTATTAAAAAATGTACATTATTTCTAACACTCTCTAAATCATATTCACAGCATTAGAAGAATTCAGATTTTGCCCACCAGGGTTAAATTTACTGGCAGTGCCACTTGTGCCGTGAGTGAATCAACATTATAACGAGAAAATGTTTTAGGCCAAATAATTGACACCGTTAGTGATGTGAATGTCGTAGATATAAACCTTAGTATTATATCTCTTACCCTTCTTCACTTCAGGATGTAGACTCGTCCTATTCATCAGAGATGCTGGCAGTGGCCAAGGAACTCTACGACTTCGCAGACAACTACCGGGAGATTTATAGCAACTCCATCACAGATGCAAGCAACTACTACGGGTAAAGATAACATTTTAACTCGTGACGGTATATTCCACTTCTTATTTCACTGCTTGAGACTTATTTATTCCTCACACCTTACATTACTACGAGTTATAAATTGGTATAAAAGCTTATGGTTGGTCGAGTAAGACAGTTTTATCTAATTTTACACAATGAATCTGACAAATAAGAGTTGTAATTAGTTGAATGGAATATATTTTGGGTATCTCTTAAGCATCAAAATCAGGTATTTGATTGAGAACTCAAAATGTGTAACATATACGAAATATTGGAGGCTCGATCTTTTCATGATTATTTGTGAGATGAAGATCTACCTGTCTATTCTTGCCTGATACTTAATGTTCTGGCTTTCTTAAGTATGTACCGATGCTTTACGTTTCTCCCTACATTCACTCTCACAGTATCACGTCAGTGACTATAGTCTCGCCTCTCCACAGTTCATATGCTTATGGTGATGAGCTGTGCTGGGCTGCACTCTGGCTGGCCAGGGCTACAGGTGACAACAACTACCTGGTGCGTGCCAGAGGACACTATGATGAGTTCTGGCTTGGAACTTACACCGGCGGCCTAGGATGGGACGACAAGCATGTTGGAGTCTTCGTAAGTTACTTACCTACAATAATATTTTTAACATAACAGAAAAAATGCTTATATATAATATACATATATATATATATATATAACATATATGTCGTGCCGAATAGGTAGAACTTGCGATCTTGGCTTAAACAGCAACGCTCATCTTGCCATATAGGACAAGTGAAAATTTGTGTATGCAATAATTTCACCAAAATTATTCTGAGCCTAACGAAAAAAATATATTTCACTGTGTTTGTTTAGTATTAAATTACTGTAAACAAATCTAAAATATATTTAGTTGGGTTAGGCTAAAATAAATTGTTCTTGTTATAATAAGGTTAGGTAAGTTTTCTAAGATTCTTTTGGTGCAAAATTAAAAATTTTTACATTAACATTAATGAAAAAAATATATCTTTAAACGTATAAGAGAAAATTTTAGAAAGGACTTAATTTTAAATGAGTTCTTGCTAATTGACCAGTTTTACATATTCGGTACGACATATATATAATATAAATATATATATATAATATAAATATATATATATATATAATATAAATATATATATATATATAATATATATATATATATATATATATACAAGGGCAGTCCTCTAACTGATAGACAATGATTCTGGACCGACCAAAACGTCATTCAGTTTTCATTTACAATTTGCGTGTTAATTGTGAATGTTTGTTGTAACGATTGTAATAATGTTGGTAGAATTACCGACAATATGTTAAGTAAAAGGACACAAGTGCAACTAATGTGGCATTTTATTGTGGCAACGTTTCGCTCTCCAGGAACTTTATCAAGCCGCTACAAACAATGTATGGACACAGAGGGTATATATAGGCTCAGAGGTGCAATACTAGTGGTAGTAGTAGTAGTAGTTGTTGTAATTATATTACTACTACCACTAGTATTGCACCTCACTCTAAGCCTATATATACCCTCTGTGTCCATGTATTGTTTGTAACGGCTTGACAAAGCTCCTGGAGAGCGAAACGTTGCCACAATAAAAACGTCACATTAGTTGCACTTGTGTCCTTTTACTTTACATGTTGTAACGATATTGTGCCTCTGATTCTTCTACATCACATCTGTAGCTTATATGAATGTTGTATGTCAATTTTCATCTGTGTGGTCCAGTCCCTGGACCCATTATGTACCTTTGTAATCTTTTGACTACCGCCCACAGGATGGGTATGGGGTGCATAATAAACATATTAAACTAACAGTAAAGTCCTGGGTGAGAGACTGACTGATTGGCCGCATCTTGTTCTGTTGTTGATTTTTACTATTAATAATAATATCATTTGCAGATGCTGTTCTGGCAGTTGACTGGAGACTCTCAGTACTCTGACATGTTCGTACAGTACATTAATTGGCTGAAGAACGAAGCGACGTACACACCTGAAGGCTTGGTTTACCTGACAGACTGGGGCTCCAATCGTGCCGCTGCCAACGTCGCCTTTATTGCACTCTGGGTGAGTTGCCTCAGACACCCAGAACAATGTCACCTTTCTTGTTCTCTGGGTGAGTTGCCTCAGATACCCAGGACAATGTTACCTTTCTTGTTCTCTGGGTGAGTTGCCTCAGACACCCAGAACAATGTCACCTTTCTTGTTCTCTGGGTGAGTTGCCTCAGATACCCAGAACAATGTCACCTTTGTTGTTCTCTGAGTGAGTTGCCTCAGACACCCAGAACAATGTCACCTTTCTTGTTCTCTGGGTGAGTTGCCTCAGACACCCAGAACAATGTCACCTTTCTTGTTCTCTGGGTGAGTTGCCTCAGACACCCAGAACAATGTCACCTTTCTTGTTCTCTGGGTGAGTTGCCTCAGACACCCAGAACAATGTCACCTTTCTTGTTCTCTGGGTGAGTTGCCTCAGATACCCAGAACACTGTCACCTTTCTTGTTCTCTGGGTGAGTTGCCTCAGATACCCAGAACAATGTCACCTTTCTTGTTCTCTGGGTGAGTTGCCTTAGACACCCAGAACAATGTCACCTATTCCTCCTGCCTACAATACATTCTCTTCTGTAATTGACGGATAAAGTCTACCGCGTAGACAAAACATTGCAACAATATAAGATAATTAGTTGTTGCAGCGTGTTCCTCATCAGCTTGTCAGTAATTTATACCATTTTCAACATCTAAGTCCTTCTCTACCTGTTCGCAAAACAGTATGTAGATGACTGTGTCTTAACCGTCTGTTGTGGGCTGCATTCTGGGAAGTAAGATGAGAGAATAACAGTGGACATAAGCCACACTGCTTAGTTGTCTTGGGTTATCCTGGGTTACTATCCTGCGGGCTCAATATTTTCACTAAAATCTTCATCTCTAAGATCGCATGCGTCATATTTCAGGAAAACTATATTTGAAATTAATTAATCATTATTTTTTTTGCTTTCAGGCTGCCAAGAACGGATTTGATACAAGCTCCAACCAGAACTGGGCCAGGGGCCAGATCGGCCAGTTGCTGGGAGACAACCCTAGGTACCAGTCCTTCGTGGTGGGCTACGGTGTCAACCCACCCCAGAAGCCCCACCACCGCTCCAGGTATGCTTACACACACACATAAGTGAAGAGGCGGGGGCCAGGAGCTATGTCTCGACCCCTGCAACCACAAATAGGAGAGTACACATGGATCCACGAAGAGGTATTATAAAGCTCACAATACAGGGAGTATCCCAGTAACGACCAGTGAAGAGGCAGGGCCAGGAGCTATGAATCAACCCCTGAAACCACAATTAGATGAGTACAATTAGGTGAGTACACACACACACAGAAAATATTCCATATTAGTAATAATCTATTTTGGGACAGTACTCACAACGCTCTACACCACAACACAATCATAGTTCTTGCTTTCCCAGAATGAGGACCCACGTCTGTTCTCGGCAGTGTATGTATGTGTGTGTGTACTCACTACATATACCTGAGGAGAAGAAGTCTGAGCTTGCTCCCACCTGCAGCTCACAAGACTGACATCCCCACGAGCCCCTTTGGGGCGGGGCAGATGGCAGACCAGAGGCCTAGCTTCTCCCTCTGAGCCCCGTGAGGGCGGGGACTGTGGCTAGGCCTGGGGACACTTGGTCCCAAAGATGAGGGGGTACTTGTACCTACTCCCACGAGAGACTGAGGTCTCAAGACGCTCCCCAAGGCCGGGTCGCCACTCTCGGAAAAGACCCGGACCGGGAGAGTACCGGCGAATAAAAAAAAAATATATCTGAGTACACACATACATACATGTCTTCATACAGCATAACCCGGGTTGTATTCATGAGAAAATGATATATCTCTGCCAGAACTGTTAGAATCCTTATAAAAGGCATGTTAAGTTTTAGAGCACCGAGCACCAGCGTGGAGCCTCCACCTGATAAAACACATTCAGTAACTTAGTTTAGTTACTTGCAACCAGACAGTTCGCAAGTCTGACTCTTTGTAAAAGAGAAGAACTTGGTGAGCCATGATTATGACGTATAAGATACTAAGAAATATTAGTGGGGAGAATATGAACAAAGTCTTAGCAGTGCGAACGTTATGCTTCAATAACAACTCATTAATTTAGTTCAGAAATCTGAACACACTTTTTAAAGAACATTACGAGAAAGTTTTGCTTGATTTACAAGTTTTAAAAGAACCCAAATGGATGTAAGTCACTTTGATTTTTTTTTTATTATTTTGGGTAATATACATAAATGTTAATAGGTACGATAACTGTACCTGTACATTATAAACTTACAAATTAATGACTTGAAAAAATCTTCTAAATTAAGCGGAATATTGTCATATATTCCCTTTTTAAATTGCAATAATATGTCTCAGTGTTTTCCAATTAGTCGTAATTATCATACCATTTCACTCTACAATTCAATAATTTATCATTGTGTATACTGCTTATTAACAACGATTTGAATCAGGTAAATGATACATGTACACAAGGAACTAACTTTCCGTCTCACCATGTTCAGTTCGTGTCCAGATCCTCCTGAGGACTGTTCCAACGGCTTCAGTAACCCAGGACCCAACCCACAAACCCTCTACGGTGCTCTCGTCGGTGGTCCAGCTCAGGTTAGTTTCAACAACTGTACCTTCAAGGTTCATCTTGGAAATTTCCTAACTAGTAGTTGGGTAAGTGGACACATGTATAGTTAATAAAACATCTGTTGCGATTGTTACTACACTGGGAGCTTCTGTCTTGGTGAATCATGACTCACTAACTCGTAATAATTCCGTGATTCGTCTTGGTGACTGGACGCGGTAACTGTTTCATTAATTGCTCGTGTTCTTTCACCAATATATAGTCCGTATTGTTAACAATAATTTATCAAGAATAGCAGTGATGGAATGTCATGAAGTTTTGATGTATAGTCAGGCACACTGGTCAATAATAATTGTCATTATTGTAGTATTGTCTCAATTATTTACATATTGTTGGATGATAAGACAAATGTACAAGTTGCGGCTAGCTGGTCTAGTGGCTAACGCGACGGGCTGGAGTTTTGAGACTCTATGACCGCGGGTTCAATCCCGGCCGGGGATATGGTGTACAAGTTGCTTATTAACTTGTCAATACTGTATACTATTATGATATTTACGTCTTGGATGACAAATATTGTTGACCAGAACAGTAGAAAGTCACTTGTTGCAGAACAAAGATAAATTTTGGACGATACATCTACACAGAGAAGCGTAGCCTATATCTCCACCAACAATCTTCTCCAACAATCTCCTCCAAGAATCTCCTCCAACAATCTCTTCCAGAAATCTTGTTTTGAATATATACAACACAAAACCTGCCCTCAACTCATTTCACACATTACGAAAAACACTAATACACTGCCACTAGTTTATTAACATTGGACGGTATGAAAATTACACATACCCACAACAATGGGTATCTATACCCACAACAGTGGGTATCTATACCCACAACAGTGGGTATCTATACCCACATCCCTCTCCAGGCGTCCAGCCTGCAGGTTAAAACAAACTATTACTTCTGTACTTACCACAACTCACATGGGACCCACATAAATACCAGCGTCGTGCCAGGACCAACTTAAGAGGACAGCAAAATCTGAAAAAGAAAATACGGTCTAAAAACACACACAGTACTTGAACCTGACTCCAGTAGAGCTTCCCAGCGACTGTTTGCTAGTCACTCCACACGTCAGTTGTTCGTCTGTTTAATACGTGTCCAACTGGCCGTGTCTAATACATGTCCACCCATAACACTGACATTATTGATATATTTATGGAACACTTTTTTCCTACCAATATAAACTCCTTATATTGTACACAGTTTATTACAACAATGCAGTATCCTGCATAACAACTGGTAGTATCAGTGTGCCAGAGTGTCACACTATAGTCTATATATGCTGATAATTACAGCCTTGTAGGTTACTTGTAGTTGCTACCAGAGGTCATCGCCCCCACGGCCCGATCCCAGACCAGGCCACTTGGTAGCTGGCCTCATCAATCAGGCTGTTGGTACCTGCCACCTACAGACCACTTATGCACCACAACCTGACTGATCAGGAACTGATTTGATCTGTCCTGTCCCTGCTTGAAGACAGCCAGGGGTCTGTTGGTAATTACCCTTATGTATAACGGGAGGGTGTTGGAGAGTCGTGGTTCTTATACACTTATTGACTTCTCTCTCAATGTACTTATCACTTCCTTACTTTTCATCAAGTGTATCTTGCACCGCCTGCCAAGCCTTCTGTGTTCATATGTAGTGATTTCGGTGTGCAGATTTGGGACCAATCCCTCCAGAATCTTTCAGGTGTAGCTTATGATGTATCTTTCTCGCCTACATTCTAAGGAGTACAGTTCTAGGGATTTGAGGCTCTCCCAATAATTTAGGTACATGACTGAGTTTATAAGACCTTAGAGTTCATGAATTAATTAAGTCACACCTTTAAGTGTATATACACTAATAAATAAACACCTTTCAATGCATTTTTCAGTGCATGTTATTGCACTTCTTAGGCTTATTTATAGTTCACTTTTTTGTACCCAAAACCAAGTACTGGTGTTACTGAGCTATACACTAATAAAAGCTAGTAGGCCTGCTGCAGTGCTCCTCCTCTTATATGTTCTTATATACTGGTCTGTCATCTAAACCCTTCATGTCCCGAAATGCGACTTATTGATCTTAAACAAATTACTGTTCTCATTCAAGACTTATTTTATACTGTTATTTCTAGGGGTTGATGTGTTTACCTCGATGTTGTGTCCACTGTAACACGAACACCACTGATGGAGTCGCCTTGACGGTACATTTTTCCGGACAAATTGACCAACACAGTTTCACTGAGGTTGTCAGAATGATCCTCAGTATTTCTTATATATAATTTTTACTTTCCCGATGGGATGGAATCTCATTTTAAAGATAATTATAACTGTCTTACCCCAGGATGGCAGCTACAATGACGACCGTGGCGACTACCAGCACAACGAGGTTGCTTGTGACTACAACGCTGCTTTTACCGGAGCTCTTGCTGCTCTGGTTGAGATCAGTTAGATGTATAAACTAAGCTTAAAACTACCCAAGGCTTTAGCTGCTTTAGTTGAGATCAGTTAGATGTATAAACTAAGCTTAAAACTACCCAAGGCTTTAGCTGCTTTAGTTGAGATCAGTTGGATGTATAAACTAAGCTTAAAACTACCCAAGGCTTTAGCTGCTTTAGTTGAGATCAGTTGGATGTATAAACTAAGCTTAAAACTACCCAAGGCTTTAGCTGCTTTAGTTGAGATCAGTTAGATGTATAAACTAAGCTTAAAACTACCCAAGGCTTTAGCTGCTCTCGTTGAGATCAGTTAGATGTATAAACTAAGCTTAAAACTACCCAAGGCTTTAGCTGCTTTAGTTGAGATCAGTTGGATGTATAAACTAAGCTTAAAACTACCCAAGGCTTTAGCTGCTTTAGTTGAGATCAGTTGGATGTATAAACTAAGCTTAAAACTACCCAAGGCTTTAGCTGCTTTAGTTGAGATCAGTTGGATGTATAAACTAAGCTTAAAACAATGTTCCTAAGACCTCTCTCGAGAATTTTCAATCTGCCTTATACATGTATTTCTCTTAATCATAATAAATTATTTAAAAAGGCATGCATAATATTAATTGTGTAATCCTTCAACAGTTCCCCCACTAAGGTTGGGCGAGTGAAAGATGGCAGCACTCTGCTGCCATCTTTGTTTTCACAGATAACTGTGGAAAATAATTTCTCAATTCTCTGTTATCAACGTTTGTTTCAGTTATAGGGCTGACTGAACTATTAGCATCCCTTAATATCCATAATAGGAATTATTAGATAGCTTAATTCTATTATATTTATATTTTACGACACATACCTTTAACTTTTATCTTTGTTTTTTAAGTAAAGTATCTTAGAAATTATTAAAAATGTAATTTAATATATCAGCATTATACACTGCTATAGTGGGACCCAGACGTCTATAAGAGGGTAGAATTAATTCTATAAAGCAGTCAAAAATTATAATGGGTCATCGATTCTGTTCTTCGCACTGTCCCCACTTGCCCCTCGCCCCTCGACCCTCGTGGGTCCTTACCTGTGAGTCCTCTGATCTGATCTGGGTCATCGACACCATGCCTAACCCTTCTAGGGTAGGGTAGGTGCCTGAACCCGAGCTTACAGCTCACGAAACTGTCATTCCCATTAGCCCCCTTGGGGCGGGGATGACAGACCAGAGAGGCCTAGCTTATGGCTAAGCCTAGGGACAGTTGGTCCCAAAGATGAGAGGGTACTTGTGCCTCCTCCCATGGGAGACTTAGGTCTCAGACACTCCCTAAATAGGGAGCCAAGGCCGGGCCACCACTTGGAAAAGGCCCGGGCCGGGAGAATACCGGCAAATTTTTAATAATAATAATAACAACAACAACGATCGACACCATGCCCAGCCCTTTTAGGGTAGGGTAGGTGCCTGAGCCCGAGCTTGCAGCTCACAAGACTGTCATTCCCATTAGCCCCTAGCTAGGCCTGGGGACACTTGGTCTTTAAGATGAGGAGGCACCTGTGCCTCTTCCCATGGGAGACTTAGGTCTCAGACACTCCCAAGACAGGGAGACAAGGCCGGGCCACCACTTGGAAAAGGCCCGGGCCGGGAGAATGCCGGCGAATCTTTAATAATAATAATAACATGGAACAACATCGACACCATGCCCGGCCCTTCTAGGGTAGGGTAGGTGCCTGAGCCGGAGCTTGCAGCTCACAAGACTGTCATTCCCATTAGCTTCCTTGGGGCGGGGATGGCAGACCAGAGGCCTAGCTTCTCCCTACGAGCCCCGTGAGGGCGGGGAATGTGGCTAGGCCTGGAGACAGTTGGTCCCAAAGATGAGGGGGTACTTGTGTCTCCCCTCATGGGAGACTTAGGTTTCAGACACTCCCAAGACAGGGAGACAAGGCCGGGCCACAACTTGGAAAAGGCCCGGGCGGGGAGAATACCGGCGAATCTTCAAAAAAAAAAAAAAATGACATGGAAGGTAATTAATTAGTATTAATAACATTAGTTGACGCCTGCTATCACTGTCCACCAAGAACTTACTAATCTCATATTAAAATTAATCCAACTAAGTCCTGTTAGCTTGGGTGGTGTGTAGCTGGAAGCAAAAGACGCCATTGTTTTCAATTAGAATGACCGTGTTTGATGTAACTTCCTGGGGAACACAGGAAAAGTATTTATGTATGGTAGAAACACTACCAGGAACCCACAGAGACTTCCTGCCACTCAGTCCATTACATGAAGAGAAAATATGTTCACAGATTACACTGGGTAACCCAACGTGGCTATACATTAACCAGACAACTGCTGCAGCATAAGGGCGCCTGGCAAACCTGAGAATAGCGTTCCGGTACCTCAGTAAGGAATCGTTCAAGACTTTATACACTGTGTACGTCAGTTTTGTAGAAATATGATAAACAGTGTATAGTTGTTAGTACTTATTGTGATGAAGTGACGTATACAGTGTATAGTAAACCTGTAGTTAGCAGCGGTAGCAATATACACAAGGAAAATCACTATTCCTCCAGTAATCTCCATACATTGAAGCCATCGGCGCCTAAACACGCAAGTTATACTTTAGTATCAAACTGAACACATATTACTGTTTAATTTTTTTCCAGTAGTCCTTTTATGAGCTAGTCCAATATCACCCAGTGAGCTAATCCGGATCTGCCCGAATTCATCCAATGATAAGATAAGATAAGATTTTGTTCGGATTTTTAACCCCGGAGGGTTAGCCACCCAGGATAACCCAAGAAAGTCAGTTCGTCATCGAGGACTGTCTAACTTATTTCCATTGGGGTCCTTAATCTTGTCCCCCAGGATGCGACCCACACCAGTCGACTAACACCCAGGTACCTATTTGCTGCTAGGTGAACAGGACAACAGGTGTAAGGAAACGTGTCGAATGTTTCCACCCGCCGGGAATCGAACCCGGGCCCTCCGTGTGTGAAGCGGGAGCTTTAGCCACCGGGCCACCGGATTCAAACGGATTCGTTGATAACAATGTATCCTCTGACTGGTTTCACTAACTGACGGGGCTCTACACGTCCTATCAAACACTCAAACAGTAACTACAACAAATAGTTACAATACAGATAGACAGATCTGCTATTAATTAAGGTGCTTATTAGGAAAAAGATATACAGCGATCCACTAACTGGATTACCGGATTCGCTGGATTCGGGCGGATTCAAATGGATTTTGCTGGATTCTGGGGGATTCAAACGCTTTTTGTGGAATTCAAACGGTTTCTTTGGAAATAAAGCCAAATCGGAAGAACTGTTACAAAAAATTAAATACATCGGGGAATTATAGACTAGCTAGCTAGGAGAGTTGTCTAGTACTGCTAAGATGAACACTACCATGAAGATCTGTGTCGTCTGCAGGAAGGGTAAGGGATTAAGACAGGCCTGGATTGCTTGCCATCTGTGTGGTCAGTGGTCCCATAGTATATTCAGGGATTTTAAACTAGTGACCACTCTTGACATAAACTCAGAGAGATGTTTTTAGGGTCGGCCCAAACCAGATGAACCTGTATGAGGAAATGACATCTATATTAAAAGACAAGAACTCCAACAAAACATCCTTCTTGAAAGACATGTCAGCATGGTATGACAGATGGGGAAAAAAAGATGGGTGGTAGGGACGAGGTTGTCTTGGAGAGTGCTCCTGAGGGTGCTAGTGCTGTCCTGGAGGACAGTGCTGAGAGTGCGCTGAGAGTGCTAGTGTTGTCTTGGAGGAAAGTGCTACTGAGGGTGCTAGTGCTGTCCTGGAGGACAGTACTGAGGGTGCTAGTGTTGTCCTGGAGGAAAGTGTTCCAGAGGGTCCTAGTGATGTCTTAGAAGATAGTGCTCGTGAGGGTACTAGTGTTGTCCTGGAGGACACTGAAGACAACTTATTCAGTCCACAGAGGTTCAAAATAGAGATACTGCTGGAGATGGATCAAAATGGGATGATGCCTCAGGGAACAGTGTCGACACATTACCAGCAAAACCTAGTGGAAGCACTGATGTCCATACAGGGATAAAAGATACTGAGGAAACAAGAAAAATAAATGCACCAGCAGTGAATGCAGCTACAACAAATCCTTGCAAACAGAGATACAATCTATGTAAATACTATGCCTTGGGTATCTGCAAGTATGGTATATCTGGTAAAACAGGTGGGACATGCACCTTTGACCATCCCATAAAATGCCGCACCCACATGACAACAGGAGAGTGCAATTTCCTTTTTTGCAACTTATTTCACCCAGAAATGTGTCACTCATCAATCCATGAAAGAAAATGCTACAATACATACTGCCAGGCACATCATCTAAAGGGGACTAGAAAATACTGACCAGCCAGACTATGGGAAACAAAAGAGAGGACCCACAACCTCTCCAGGGACAGAGGTTTTTAGGGCCAGAAGGGAAAAAAAGACTGGCAAGAAATGACAATAATCCTACACCACCTAAAAACACTTCTGGAGCAGAGTCACAGACATTGGCCTCTACCCCAGAACAACAGATATTAGAGCCAGCAAATAAAACCCCCCTAAATTCCACCAATACGACATTTGTCTTTGCAAACATACAGGGTCTAAAGCCGTCAAAAAACAAGATTCCTTACATCAAGAGACTGCTCACGGAGTCAAATGCAATGTTTGCAGGTTTCACAGAGACCCACATAAAGGATCATTATGACAATGAAATATCCGATGCGACAGACTAAACAGGCAGCAAGGGGGAGTTGACCTGTATGTCACAGAGTCACTCATTTGCACAGAACTACTAAACACCTCAAATGATGTAGTTGAAGTTTTGGCAGTAAAGATCGAAAACCAAAACCTTGTCATTGTGGTAGTATACAAGTCTCCAGATGCAACTTCCCAGCAATTCCAGGAGCAGCTTGAGAAAATTGACCATTGTCTGGAAAATCTCCCAACTCCTGCCCCAAACATCTTACTACTAGGAGATTTCAACCTGAGACACCTAAAATGGAAGAGTATAGCAAACAATGCTTTAGCAGAGATCACCCCGGGAGGCAGCTCAGATGAAAATTCACACACACACACGAACTACTAAATCTCTGCAATAAATTCACCTTAAACCAGCAAATAGTTGAGCCTACAAGACTAGAAAATACGCTTGACCTCATCTTCACTAACAATGATGATCTGATACGTAATATAACACTATCAAATATATTTAACTCAGATCACAACAAAATAGAAGTATAGACATGTATGCACAGGGCTCCGGACCAGCAAAATGTAAGCAGTCATGAAGGTCTCTTCACGAAATTCAGTTTCAATAACAAAAACATACAATGGGATCAAGTAAACCATGTCCTAAATGAAACAAGCTGGGAAGATATCCTAAACAACATGGACCTGAACATCTGTCTTGAAAAAATGAATTCCGTGGTTCTTGAGATCTGCTCAAGACACATTCCATTAAGAAGAAGAAAGAGAAGATGTAAACTAGAAAGAGAGAGACGTTCCCTATACAGACGAAGGCGAAGAGTCACAAAGTTGCTGAATGGGGTCAATATATCTGAAGTACGAAGGGAAGCACTAGTCAATGAAATCGCAAATATCGAACTTAAGCTGAAGGAATCTTATAGGAGACAAGAAAGAACAAAGAAGAACTAAAAGCCATAAAGGAAATTGAAAAAAAAAATAATTCTTCTCTTATGCTAAATCTAAGGAAAAAACAACATCCAGTATTGGGCCCCTGGTTAGGCGGGATGGGACATACACAGATGATAGCCAAGAAATGAGTGAGATACTAAAGTCCCAGTATGACTCAGTGTTCAGCGATCCACTGCCCACTCTAAGGGTCGACAATCCAAATGAATTCTTTATGAACGAAACCCAAACTTGGTCATCCCAAAACTCTCGGATATTATTATAACTCCACAAGATTTTGAAGAGGCAATTAATGACATGCCCATGCACTCTACCCCAGGCCCAGACTCGTGGAACTCCGTGTTCATCAAGAACTGCAAGAAGTCCCTATCGCGTGCCTTCAGCATTTTATGGAGAGGGAGCATGGACACAGGGGTCATCCAGCACACACTAAAAACAACAGACATAGCCCCACTCCACAAAGATGACAGTAAAGCAATTGCAAAGAAATACAGACCTATAGCACTAACATCCCATATCATACAAATCTTTGAGAGGGTTCTAAGAAGCAAGATTGCCAACCACCTAGATACCCATCAGTTACACAACCCAGGGTAACACGGGTTTAGAGCAGGTCGCTCCTGCCTGTCCCAGCTACTGGACAACTATGACAAGGTCCTGGATGTTGTAAAGGATAAACAAAATACAGATGTAGTATACACAGACTTTGCAAGTGTGACCATGGAGTAATAGCACACAAAATGCGGGATAAAGGAATAACGGGAAAAGTTGGTAGATGGATCTACAACTTCCTGACAAATAGAACACAAAGAGTATTAGTAAACAGAGTAAAGTCCCAGACAGCCATGGTAAAAAGCTGTGTTCCACAAGGCACAGTACTCGCTCCCATTCTATTCCTCATCCTCATTTCTGACATAGACAGAGATGTAAGCCACAGCTCCGTGTCTTCCTTTGCGGATGACACCCGGATCACCATGACAGTGACCTCCATCGAAGACACTGCAAGATTCCAAGCGGACATCAACCAAATCTTCGAATGGGCCACTCAAAACAATATGAAGTTCAACGAGGAGAAATTTCAACTACTCAGATATGGAAAACTTGAAGAAATTAAAAATGTATCAGGGTATACCACAAATTCTAACCATTCAATAGAGCGGAAAAGTAATGTGAAGGACCTGGGAGTGAAAATGTCAGGGGATCTCACCTTCAAAGATCACAACAATGTATCTACCTCATCCGCTAGGAAAATGATAGGATGGATAATGAGAACCTTCAAAACTAGGGACGCCAAGCCCATGATGATTCTCTTCAAATCGCCTGTGCTCTCTAGACTGGAATACTACTGTACACTAACGGCAGACCTGGAGAGTGTACAAAGAACTTTCACGGCACACGTAAGTGCAATAAGGCATCTAAACTACTGGGAACGGTTGAAGGTCCTTGATCTGTATTCCCTCGAACGCAGGCGAGAGAGATACATGATAATATACACTTGGAAGGTCCTGGAGGGATTGGTACCAAACCTGAACACGAAAATCACTCCATATGAAAGCAAAAGACTCGGCAAGAGATGCAACATTCCCCCGATAAAAAGCAGGGGTGCCACGAGTACACTGAGAGACAACAAAATAAGTGTCTGGGGCCCAAGACTGTTCAGTTGCCTCCCAGCATACATAAGAGGGATTACTAATAGACCCCTGGTTGTCTTCAAGAAGGCACTGGACAGGCACCTAAAGTCAGTACCTGACCAACCGGGCTGTGGTTCGTACGTCAGCTTGCGTGCGGCCAGCAGTAACAGCCTGGTTGATCAGACCCTGATCCACCATGAGGCCTGGTCTCAGACCGGGCCGCGGGGGCGTTGACCCCCGAAACCCTCTCCAGGTAAACCACAGGTAGGCCCATAATGGAGTATGCAGCACCAGTCTGGAACCCACACCTGGTCAAACACGTCAAGAAATTAGAGAAAGTGCAAAGGTTTGCAACAAGGCTAGTTCCGGAGCTAAGGGGAATGTCCTACGAAGAAAGGTTAGGGGAAATCGGTCTGACGACACTGGAGGACAGAAGGGCTAGGGGAGACATAATAACGACATACAAAATACTGCGTGTAATAGACAAAGTGGGCAGAGACAGGATGTTCCAGAGATGGGACACAGAAACAAAGGGACACAATTGGAAGCTGAAGACTCAGATGAGTCTAAGGGATGTTAGGAAGTATTTCTTCAGGCACAGAGTTGTTAGGAAGTGGAACAGTCTAGCAAGTGATGTAGTAGAGGCAGGAACCATACATAGTTTTAAGACGAGCTCATGGAGCAGGGAGAGGGAGGACCCAGTACCGGTCAGTGAAGAGGCAGGGCCAGGAGCTGAGTCTCGACCCCTGCAACCACAATTAGGTGAGTAAAATTAGGTGAGTACATAACTTGGGCCAGATTAACATGGATCTTCTGAGCTCAGGGATAAACACAGTTAACAGGTGCATACCCCAAACAAACCGGCACTAGACTATAAACAAATAATATAACATAACTTACTTATCTCTTGTATAACTGATTTGGGATTACTTATGGACGAAATGATAATAATCCTATTATTTCGATAGTGTTATGTTTAGGGATTGTTTATTATTGTCAGTCTAGAAGTTAATGTATTCAGTCCACAAAAGCAAAACCAAATTAATATTTAGCTCTATGGATACTTAATATATTATGATAGACCTTCCACTGTGGAATTACATTACAGAAGATAACATTATTGGAGGTTGAGGTGCATGAGCAGTCTTGCAGTTAAAGTATATGTCCTCCTGGATTCATGGTACCTTATACAGGTAAGTCTCCCCTAAGTGGTACACTAGTGAAAGTACCTACGTTATCCACCACTTATTTACCTCCCAGTATTGGAAAAGAAGCTAAAGGTATGATACATCAGATGTAGAGTGCTACATCACAGTGCTGCATCACAGTGCTGCATCACAGTGCTACATCACAGTGCTACATCACAGTGCTACATCACAGTGCTACATCACAGTGCTACATCACAGTGCTACATCACAGTGCTACATCACAGTGCTACATCACAGTGCTGCATCACAGTGCTGCATCACAGTGCTACATCACAGTGCTACATCACAGTGCTACATCACAGTGCTACATCACAGTGCTGCATCACAGTGCTACATCACAGTGCTGCATCACAGTGCTACATCACAGTGCTACATCACAGTGCTACATCACAGTGCTACATCACAGTGCTACATCACAGTGCTGCATCACAGTGCTACATCACAGTGCTACATCACAGTGCTACATCACAGTGCTGCATCACAGTGCTACATCACAGTGCTACATCACAGTGCTGCATCACAGTGCTGCATCACAGTGCTACATCACAGTGCTACATCACAGTGCTACATCACAGTGCTACATCACAGTGCTACATCACAGTGCTACATCACAGTGCTACATCACAGTGCTACATCACAGTGCTACATCACAGTGCTACATCACAGTGCTGCATCACAGTGCTACATCACAGTGCTACATCACAGTGCTGCATCACAGTGCTGCATCACAGTGCTACATCACAGTGCTACATCACAGTGCTACATCACAGTGCTGCATCACAGTGCTACATCACAGTGCTACATCACAGTGCTGCATCACAGTGCTGCATCACAGTGCTGCATCACAGTGCTACATCACAGTGCTACATCACAGTGCTACATCACAGTGCTACATCACAGTGCTACATCACAGTGCTACATCACAGTGCTACATCACAGTGCTACATCACAGTGCTGCATCACAGTGCTACATCACAGTGCTGCATCACAGTGCTGCATCACAGTGCTGCATCACAGTGCTACATCACAGTGCTGCATCACAGTGCTGCATCACAGTGCTGCATCACAGTGCTACATCACAGTGCTACATCACAGTGCTGCATCACAGTGCTGCATCACAGTGCTACATCACAGTGCTACATCACAGTGCTACATCACAGTGCTACATCACAGTGCTACATCACAGTGCTGCATCACAGTGCTACATCACAGTGCTACATCACAGTGCTACATCACAGTGCTACATCACAGTGCTGCATCACAGTGCTACATCACAGTGCTACATCACAGTGCTACATCACAGTGCTACATCACAGTGCTGCATCACAGTGCTGCATCACAGTGCTACATCACAGTGCTACATCACAGTGCTGCATCACAGTGCTGCATCACAGTGCTACATCACAGTGCTACATCACAGTGCTACATCACAGTGCTACATCACAGTGCTACATCACAGTGCTGCATCACAGTGCTACATCACAGTGCTGCATCACAGTGCTACATCACATTGCTTCATCACAGTGCTACATCACATCACAGTTCTTCATCACAGTGCTACATCACAGTGCTACATCACAGTGCTACATCACAGTGCTACATCACAGTGCTACATCACAGTGCTACATCACAGTGCTACATCACAGTGCTGCATCACAGTGCTACATCACAGTGCTACATCACAGTGCTACATCAGAGTGCTACATCACAGTGCTACATCACAGTGCTACATCACAGTGCTGCATCACAGTGCTACATCACAGTGTGCGACATCACAGTGCTGCATCACAGTGCTACCTCGCAGTGCTACATCACAGTGCTACAACACAGTGCTACATCACAGTGCTACATCACAGTGCTACATCACAGTGCTACATCACAGTGCTACATCACAGTGCTACATCACAGTGCTACATCACAGTGCTACATCACAGTGCTACATCACAGTGCTACATCACAGTGCTACATCACAGTGCTACATCACAGTGCTGCATCACAGTGCTGCATCACAGTGCTGCATCACAGTGCTACATCACAGTGCTGCATCACAGTGCTGCATCACAGTGCTGCATCACAGTGCTGCATCACAGTGCTGCATCACAGTGCTACATCACAGTGCTACATCACAGTGCTGCATCACAGTGCTACATCACAGTGATACATCACAGTGCTGCATCACAGTGCTGCATCACAGTGCTGCATCACAGTGCTGCATCACAGTGCTACATCACAGTGCTGCATCACAGTGCTGCATCACAGTGCTGCATCACAGTGCTGCATCACAGTGCTGCATCACAGTGCTGCATCACAGTGCTGCATCACAGTGCTGCATCACAGTGCTGCATCACAGTGCTGCATCACAGTGCTGCATCACAGTGCTGCATCACAGTGCTGCATCACAGTGCTGCCTCACAGTGCTGCATCACAGTGCTGCTTCACAGTGCTACATCACAGTGCTGCATCACAGTGCTGTGCTGCATCACAGTGCTTCATCACAGTGCTGCATCACAGTGCTGCATCACAGTGCTGCATCACAGTGCTACATCACAGTGCTGCATCACAGTGCTGCATCACAGTGCTGCATCACAGTGCTGCATCACAGTGCTACATCACAGTGCTGCATCACAGTGCTGCATCACAGTGCTACATCACAGTGCTACATCACAGTGCTACATCACAGTGCTGCATCACAGTGCTGCATCACAGTGCTGCATCACAGTGCTACATCACAGTGCTACATCACAGTGCTACATCACAGTGCTGCATCACAGTGCTACATCACAGTGCTGCATCACAGTGCTACATCACAGTGCTACATCACAGTGCTACATCACAGTGCTACATCACAGTGCTGCATCACAGTGCTACATCACAGTGCTACATCACAGTGCTGCATCACAGTGCTGCATCACAGTGCTACATCACAGTGCTACATCACAGTGCTGCATCACAGTGCTGCATCACAGTGCTACATCACAGTGCTGCATCACAGTGCTACATCACAGTGCTGCATCACAGTGCTGCATCACAGTGCTGCATCACAGTGCTACATCACAGTGCTACATCACAGTGCTACATCACAGTGCTGCATCACAGTGCTACATCACAGTGCTGCATCACAGTGCTACATCACAGTGCTACATCACAGTGCTACATCACAGTGCTACATCACAGTGCTGCATCACAGTGCTACATCACAGTGCTACATCACAGTGCTACATCACAGTGCTACATCACAGTGCTACATCACAGTGCTACATCACAGTGCTGCATCACAGTGCTACATCACAGTGCTACATCACAGTGCTACATCACAGTGCTACATCACAGTGCTACATCACAGTGCTACATCAGAGTGCTACATCACAGTGCTACATCACAGTGCTACATCACAGTGCTGCATCACAGTGCTACATCACAGAGTGCTACATCACAGTGCTGCATCACAGTGCTACATCACAGTGCTACATCACAGTGCTGCATCACAGTGCTACATCACAGTGATACATCACAGTGCTACATCACAGTGCTACATCACAGTGCTACATCACAGAGTGCTGCATCACAGTGCTGCATCACAGTGCTACATCACAGTGCTACATCACAGTACATCACAGTGCTGCATCACAGTGCTGCATCACAGTACTACATCACAGTGCTACATCACAGTGCTACATCACAGTGCTACATCACAGTGCTACATCACAGTACATCACAGTGCTGCATCACAGTACTACATCACAGTGCTACATCACAGTGCTACATCACAGTACTACATCACAGTGCTACATCACAGTGCTACATCACAGTGCTACATCACAGTGCTACATCACAGTGCTACATCACAGTGCTGCATCACAGTGCTACATCACAGTGCTGCATCACAGTGCTACATCACAGTGCTGCATCACAGTGCTACATCACAGTGCTACATCACAGTGCTGTATCACAGTGCTACATCACAGTGCTACATCACAGTGCTACATCACAGAGTGCTACATCACAGTGCTACATCACAGTGCTACATCACAGTGCTGCATCACAGTGCTACATCACAGAGTGCTACATCACAGTGCTACATCACAGTGCTACATCACAGAGTGCTACATCACAGTGCTACATCACAGTGCTACATCACAGTGCTGCATCACAGTGCTACATCACAGAGTGCTACATCACAGTGCTGCATCACAGTGCTGCATCACAGAGTGCTACATCACAGTGCTGCATCACAGTGCTGCATCACAGTGCTGCATCACAGTGCTGCATCACAGTGCTACATCACAGTGCTGCATCACAGTGCTGCATCACAGTGCTGCATCACAGTGCTGCATCACAGTGCTACATCACAGAGTGCTACATCACAGTGTTGCATCACAGTGCTGCACCACAGTGCTGCATCACAGTGCTGCACCACAGTGTTACATCACAGTGCTGCATCACAGTGCTGCATCACAGTGCTGCATCACATTGCTGCATCACAGTGCTGCATCACAGTGCTGCATCACAGTGCTGCATCACAGTGCTGCATCACAGTGCTGCATCACAGTGCTACATCACAGTGCTGCATCACAGTGCTGCATCACAGTGCTGCATCACAGTGCTGCATCACAGTGCTGCATCACAGTGCTACATCACAGTGCTGCATCACAGTGCTGCATCACAGTGCTGCATCACAGTGCTACATCACAGTGCTACATCACAGTGCTGCATCACAGTGCTACATCACAGTGCTACATCACAGTGCTACATCACAGTGCTGCATCACAGTGCTACATCACAGTGCTGCATCACAGTGCTACATCACAGTGCTGCATCACAGTGCTACATCACAGTGCTACATCACAGTGCTGCATCACAGTGCTACATCACAGTGCTGCATCACAGTGCTGCATCACAGTGCTACATCACAGTGCTGCATCACAGTGCTACATCACAGTGCTACATCACAGTGCTACATCACAGTGCTACATCACAGTGCTGCATCACAGTGCTGCATCACAGTGCTACATCACAGTGCTGCATCACAGTGCTACATCACAGTGCTGCATCACAGTGCTACATCACAGTGCTGCATCACAGTGCTGCATCACAGTGCTGCATCACAGTGCTACATCACAGTGCTGCATCACAGTGCTACATCACAGTGCTACATCACAGTGCTGCATCACAGTGCTGCATCACAGTGCTACATCACAGTGCTGCATCACAGTGCTGCATCACAGTGCTGCATCACAGTGCTACATCACAGTGCTGCATCACAGTGCTACATCACAGTGCTACATCACAGTGCTACATCACAGTACATCACAGTGCTGCATCACAGTGCTACATCACAGTGCTACATCACAGTACATCACAGTGCTGCATCACAGTGCTGCATCACAGTACTACATCACAGTGCTACATCACAGTGCTACATCACAGTGCTACATCACAGTGCTGCATCACAGTGCTACATCACAGTGCTACATCACAGTGCTACATCACAGTGCTACATCACAGTGCTGCATCACAGTACTACATCACAGTGCTACATCACAGTGCTACATCACAGTACATCACAGTGCTGCATCACAGTGCTACATCACAGTGCTACATCACAGTGCTGCATCACAGTGCTGCATCACAGTACTACATCACAGTGCTACATCACAGTGCTACATCACAGTGCTACATCACAGTGCTACATCACAGTACATCACAGTGCTGCATCACAGTGCTGCATCACAGTACTACATCACAGTGCTACATCACAGTGCTACATCACAGTACTACATCACAGTGCTACATCACAGTGCTACATCACAGTGCTACATCACAGTGCTACATCACAGTGCTGCATCACAGTGCTACATCACAGTGCTGCATCACAGTGCTACATCACAGTGCTGCATCACAGTGCTACATCACAGTGCTACATCACAGTGCTGTATCACAGTGCTACATCACAGTGCTACATCACAGTGCTACATCACAGAGTGCTACATCACAGTGCTACATCACAGTGCTACATCACAGTGCTGCATCACAGTGCTACATCACAGAGTGCTACATCACAGTGCTACATCACAGTGCTACATCAGAGTGCTACATCACAGTGCTACATCACAGTGCTACATCACAGTGCTGCATCACAGTGCTACATCACAGAGTGCTACATCACAGTGCTACATCACAGTGCTACATCACAGAGTGCTGCATCACAGTGCTACATCACAGTGCTGCATCACAGAGTGCTACATCACAGAATGCTGCATCACAGTGCTACATCACAGTGCTGCATCACAGAGTGCTACATCACAGTGCTACATCACAGTGCTACATCACAGAGTGCTACATCACAGTGCTACATCACAGTGCTACATCACAGAGTGCTACATCACAGTGCTGCATCACAGTGCTGCATCACAGTGCTGCATCACAGTGCTGCATCACAGTGCTACATCACAGTGCTACATCACAGTGCTACATCACAGTGCTGCATCACAGTGCTGCATCACAGTGCTACATCACAGAGTGCTACATCACAGTGCTACATCACAGAGTGCTATATCACAGAGTGCTACATCACAGTGCTACATCACAGTGCTACATCACAGTGCTACATCACAGTGCTACATCACAGTGCTACATCACAGAGTGCTACATCACAGTGCTACATCACAGTGCTACATCACACTGCTGCATCACAGTGCTACATCACAGTGCTGCATCACAGTGCTACATCACAGTGCTACATCACAGTGCTGCATCACAGTGCTGCATCACAGAGTGCTACATCACAGTGCTGCATCACAGTGCTACATCACAGTGCTACATACCAGTGCTGCATCACAGAGTGCTACATCACAGTGCTGCATCACAGTGCTACATCACAGTGCTACATCACAGAGTGCTACATCACAGAGTGCTACATCACAGTGCTACATCACAGAGTGCTACATCACAGTGCTACATCACAGTGCTGCATCACAGTGCTACATCACAGTGCTGCATCACAGTGCTACATCACAGTGCTGCATCACAGTGCTGCATCACAGTGCTACATCACAGTGCTGCATCACAGTGCTACATCACAGTGCTGCATCACAGTGCTGCATCAGTGCTACATCACAGTGCTACATCACAGTGCTACATCACAGTGCTACATCACAGTGCTACATCACAGTGCTATATTACAGTGCTGCATCACAGTGCTGCATCACAGTGCTACATCACAGTGCTACATCACAGTGCTACATCACAGTGCTGCATCACAGTGCTGCATCACAGTGCTGCATCACAGTGCTGCATCACAGTGCTGCATCACAGTGCTACATCACAGAGTGCTGCATCACAGTGCTGCTTCACAGTGCTTCATCACAGTGCTGCATCAGTGCTGCATCACAGTGCTGCATCACAGTGCTGCATCACAGTGCTGCATCACAGTGCTACATCACAGTGCTGCATCACAGTGCTACATCACAGTGCTGCATCACAGAGTGCTACATCACAGTGCTACATCACAGTGCTGCATCACAGTGCTGCATCACAGTGCTGCATCACAGTGCTGCATCACAGTGCTGCATCACAGTGTTGCATCACAGTGCTACATCACAGAGTGCTACATCACAGTGCTACATCACAGTGCTGCATCACAGTGCTACATCACAGTGCTGCATCACAGTGCTGCATCACAGTGCTGCATCACAGTGCTACATCACAGTGCTACATCACAGTGCTACATCACAGTGCTGCATCACAGTGCTACATCACAGTGCTACATCACAGTGCTGCATCACAGTGCTACATCACAGTGCTACATCACAGTGCTACATCACAGTGCTGCATCACAGTGCTACATCACAGTGCTACATCACAGTGCTACATCACAGTGCTACATCACAGTGCTACATCACAGTGCTACATCACAGTGCTACATCACAGTGCTACATCACAGTGCTACATCACAGTGCTGCATCACAGTGCTACATCACAGTGCTGCATCACAGTGCTACATCACAGTGCTGCATCACAGTGCTACATCACAGTGCTGCATCACAGTGCTACATCACAGTGCTGCATCACAGTGCTACATCACAGTGCTGCATCACAGTGCTGCATCACAGTGCTAAATCACAGAGTGCTGCATCACAGTGCTGCATCACAGTGCTGCATCACAGTGCTACATCACAGAGTGCTGCATCACAGTGCTGCATCACAGTGCTGCATCACATTGCTACATCACAGAGTGCTGCATCACAGTGCTGCATCACAGTGCTGCATCACAGTGCTGCATCACAGAGTGCTACATCACAAAGTACTACATCACAGAGTGCTACATCACAGAGTGCTACATAACAGTGCTGCATCACAGTGCTGCATCACAGTGCTACATCACAGTGCTACATCACAGTGCTGCATCACAGTGCTGAATCACAGTGCTGCATCACAGTGCTGCATCACAGTGCTGCATCACAGTGCTGCATCACAGAGTGCTGCATCACAGAGTGCTACATCACAGAGTGCTACATCACAGTGCTGCATCACAGTGCTGCATCACAGTGCTGCATCACAGAGTGCTACATCACAGTGCTGCATCACAGTGCTGCATCACAGTGCTGCATCACAGTGCTACATCACAGTGCTGCATCACAGTGCTGCATCACAGTGCTACATCACAGTGCTGCATCACAGTGCTACATCACAGTGCTGCATCACAGTGCTACATCACAGTGCTGCATCACAGTGCTACATCACAGAGTGCTACATCACAGAGTGCTACATCACAGTGCTACATCACAGAGTGCTACATCACAGAGTGCTACATCACAGAGTGCTACATCAGAGAGTACTACATCACAGAGTGCTACATCACTGAGTGCTGCATCACAGAGTGCTGCATCACAGTGTTACATCACAGAGTGCTACATCACAGAGTGCTACATCACAGAGTGCTGCATCACAGAGTGCTGCATCACAGAGTGCTGCATCACAGTGCTACATCACAGAGTGCTACATCACAGAGTGCTACATCACAGAGTGCTACATCACAGAGTGCTACATCACAGAGTGCTACATCACAGAGTGCTGCATCACAGAGTGCTACATCACAGAGTGCTACATCACAGAGTGCTACATCACAGAGTGCTACATCACAGAGTGCTGCATCACAGAGTGCTACATCACAGAGTGCTACATCACAGAGTGCTACATCACAGAGTGCTACATCACAGAGTGCTACATCACAGAGTGCTGCATCACAGAGTGCTACATCACAGAGTGCTACATCACAGAGTACTACATCACAGAGTGCTACTTCACAGAGTGCTACATCACAGAGTGCTACATCACAGAGTACTACATCACAGAGTGCTACATCACAGAGTGCTGCATCACAGAGTGCTACTTCACAGAGTGCTACATCACAGAGTGCTACATCACAGAGTACTACATCACAGAGTGCTACATCACAGAGTGCTGCATCACAGAGTACTACATCACAGAGTGCTACATCACAGAGTGCTACATCACAGAGTGCTACATCACAGAGTACTACATCACAGAGTGCTACATCACAGAGTACTACATCACAGAGTGCTACATCACAGAGTACTACATCACAGAGTGCTACATCACAGTGCTACATCACAGTGCTGCATCACAGTGCTACATCACAGTGCTACATCACAGTGCTGCATCACAGAGTGCTACATCACAGAGTGCTACATCACAGAGTGCTACATCACAGTGCTACATCACAGTGCTACATCACAGAGTGCTACATCACAGAGTGCTACATCACAGAGTGCTACATCACAGAGTGCTACATCACAGAGTGCTACATCACAGAGTGCTGCATCACAGAGTGCTGCATCACAGTGCTACATCACAGTGCTACATCACAGTGCTACATACCAGTGCTGCATCACAGTGCTGCATCACAGTGCTACATCACAGTGCTACATCACAGTGCTACATCACAGAGTGCTATATCACAGAGTGCTACATCACAGAGTGCTACATCACAGAGTGCTACATCAGAGTGCTACATCACAGAGTGCTACAACAGAGAGTGCTGCATCACAGAGTGCTGCATCACAGAGTGCTACATCACAGAGTGCTACATCACAGAGTGCTACAACAGAGAGTGCTGCATCACAGAGTGCTACATCACAGAGTGCTACAACAAAGAGTGCTGCATCACAGAGTGCTACATCACAGTGCTACAACAAAGAGTGCTGCATCACAGAGTGCTACAACAAAGAGTGCTGCATCACAGAGTGCTGCATCACAGTGCTACAACAAAGAGTGCTGCATCACAGAGTGCTGCATCACAGAGTGCTGCATCACAGAGTGCTACATCACAGTGCTACAACAAAGAGTGCTGCATCACAGAGTGCTACATCACAGTGCTACAACAAAGAGTGCTGCATCACAGAGTGCTACATCACAGAGTGCTACATCACAGAGTGCTACATCACAGAGTGCTACATCACAGAGTGCTACATCACAGTGCTGCATCACAGAGTGCTGCATCACAGTGCTACAACAAAGAGTGCTGCATCACAGAGTGCTACATCACAGAGTGCTACATCACAGAGTGCTACATCACAGAGTGCTACATCACAGAGTGCTACATCACAGAGTGCTACAACAAAGAGTGCTGCATCACAGAGTGCTGCATCACAGATTGTTACATCACAGAGTGCTACATCAGAGTCCTACATCACAGAGTGCTGCATCACAGTGCTACAACAAAGAGTGCTGCATCACAGAGTGCTACATCACAGAGTGCTACATCACAGAGTGCTACATCACAGAGTGCTACATCACAGAGTGCTACATCACAGAGTGCTACAACAAAGAGTGCTGCATCACAGAGTGCTGCATCACAGAGTGTTACATCAGAGAGTGCTACATCACAGAGTGCTACATCACAGAGTGCTACATCACAGAGTGCTACATCACAGAGTGCTACATCACAGAGTGCTACATCACAGAGTGCTACATCACAGAGTGTTACATCACAGAGTGCTACAACACAGAGTGCTGCATCACAGAGTGCTGCATCACAGAGTGCTACATCACAGAGTGCTACATCACAGAGTGCTACATCACAGAGTGCTACATCACAGAGTGCTACATCACAGAGTGCTACATCACAGAGTGCTACATCACAGAGTGCTACATCACAGAGTGCTACATCACAGAGTGCTACATCACAGTGCTACATCACAGAGTGCTACATCACAGAGTGCTACATCACAGAGTGCTGCATCACAGAGCGCTGCATCACAGAGTGCTACATCACAGAGTGCTGCATCACAGAATGCTACATCACAGAGTGCTACAACACAGAGTGCTGCATCACAGTGTGCTGCATCACAGAGTGCTACATCACAGAGTGCTACATCACAGAGTGCTACATCATAGAGTGCTACATCACAGTGCTACATCACAGAGTGCTACATCACAGAGTGCTACATCACAGAGTGCTACATCACAGAGTGTTACATCACAGAGTGCTACATCACAGAGTGCTGCATCACAGAGTGTTACATCACAGAGTGCTACATCACAGAGTGCTACAACACAGAGTGCTGCATCACAGAGTGCTGCATCACAGAGTGCTACATCACAGTGCTGCATCACAGTACTACATCACAGTGCTACATCACAGTGCTGCATCACAGTGCTACATCACAGAGTGCTACATCACAGAGTGCTGCATCACAGAGTGCTACATCACAGAGTGCTACATCACAGAGTGCTACATCACAGTGCTACATCACAGAGTGCTACATCACAGAGTGCTACATCACAGAGTGCTACATCACAGAGTGCTACATCACAGAGTGCTACATCACAGAGTGCTACATCACAGTGCTACATCACAGAGTGCTGCATCACAGAGTGCTACATCACAGAGTGCTACATCACAGAGTGCTACATCACAGAGTGCTACATCACAGAGTGCTGCATCACAGAGTGCTGCATCACAGAGTGCTACATCACAGAGTGCTACATCACAGAGTGCTACATCACAGAGTGCTACATCACAGTGCTACATCACAGAGTGCTGCATCACAGAGTGCTACATCACAGAGTGCTACATCACAGAGTGCTGCATCACAGAGTGCTACATCACAGAGTGCTACATCACAGAGTGTTACATCACAGAGTGTTACATCACAGTGCTACATAACAGTGCTACATCACAGTGCTGCATCACAGAGTGCTACATCACAGTGCTACATCACAGTGCTGCATCACAGTGCTGCATAACAGTGCTACATCACAGTGCTGCATCACAGTGCTACATCACAGTGCTGCATCACAGAGTGCTACATCACAGTGCTACATCACAGTGCTGCATCACAGTGCTACATCACAGTGCTGCATCACAGTGCTACATCACAGTGCTGCATCACAGTGCTACATCACAGTGCTACATCACAGAGTGCTACATCACAGAGAGCTACATCACAGTGCTGCATCACAGTGCTGCATCACAGTGCTGCATCACAGTGCTACATCACAGTGCTGCATCACAGTGCTACATCACAGTGCTGCATCACAGTGCTACATCACAGAGTGCTACATCACAGTGCTACATCACAGTGCTGCATCACAGTGCTGCATCACAGTGCTACATCACAGAGTGCTACATCACAGAGTGCTACATCACAGTGCTGCATCACAGTGCTACATCACAGTGCTGCATCACAGTGCTGCATCACAGTGCTGCATCACAGTGCTACATCACAGAGTGCTACATCACAGAGTGCTACATCACAGTGCTGCATCACAGTGCTACATCACAGTGCTGCATCACAGTGCTGCATCACAGTGCTACATCACAGTGCTACATCACAGTTCTACATCACAGAGTGCTACATCACAGTGCTACATCACAGTGCTGCATCACAGTGCTGCATCACAGTGCTGCATCACAGTGCTACATCACAGAGTGCTACATCACAGTGCTACATCACAGTGCTGCATCACAGTGCTACATCACAGTGCTGCATCACAGTGCTACATCACAGTGCTGCATCACAGTGCTGCATCACAGTGCTGCATCACAGTGCTGCATCACAGTGCTACATCACAGTGCTACATCACAGTGCTACATCACAGTGCTGCATCACAGTGCTACATCACAGTGCTGCATCACAGTGCTACATCACAGTGCTGCATCACAGTGCTGCATCACAGTGCTACATCACAGTGCTGCATCACAGTGCTACATCACAGTGCTACATCACAGTACTGCATCACAGTGCTACATCACAGTGCTACATCACAGTGCTGCATCACAGTGCTACATCACAGTGCTGCATCACAGTGCTACATCACAGTGCTGCATCACAGTGCTACATCACAGTGCTGCATCACAGTGCTACATCACAGTGCTGCATCACAGTGCTACATCACAGTGCTGCTTCACAGTGCTACATCACAGTGCTACATCACAGTGCTACATCACAGTGCTACATCACAGTGCTACATCACAGTGCTGCATCACAGTGCTACATCACAGAGTGCTACATCACAGTGCTACATCACAGTGCTACATCACAGTGCTGCATCACAGTGCTACATCACAGTGCTGCATCACAGTGCTACATCACAGTGCTGCATCACAGTGCTACATCACAGTGCTACGTCACAGTGCTACATCACAGAGTGCTACATCACAGAGTGCTACATCACAGAGTGCTACATCACAGTGCTGCATCACAGTGCTACATCGCAGTGCTGCATCACAGTGCTGCATCACAGTGGTACATCACAGTGCTGCATCACAGTGCTACATCACAGTGCTGCATCACAGTGCTGCATCACAGTGCTACATCACAGTGCTACATCACAGAGTGCTACATCACAGTGCTGCATCACAGTGCTACATCACAGTGCTGCATCACAGTGCTGCATCACAGTGCTACATCACAGTGCTGCATCACAGTGCTACATCACAGTGCTACATCACAGTGCTACATCACAGTGCTACACAACAGTGCTACATCACAGTGCTACATCACAGTGCTACATCACAGTGCTACATCACAGAGTGCTACATCACAGAGTGCTACATCACAGAGTACTACATCACAGAGTGCTACATCACAGAGTGCTACATCACAGAGTGCTACATCACAGAGTGCTACATCACAGAGTGCTACATCACAGAGTGCTACATCACAGAGTGCTACATCACAGAGTGCTACATCACAGAGTGCTACATCACAGAGTGCTACATCACAGAGTGCTACAACACAGAGTGCTGCATCACAGAGTGCTACATACCAGTGCTGCATCACAGTGCTACATACCAGTGCTGCATCACAGTGCTGCATCACAGTGCTGCATCACAGTGCTACATCACAGTGCTACATCACAGTGCTACATCACAGTGCTACATCACAGAGTGCTACATCACAGAGTGCTACATCACAGAGTACTACATCACAGAGTGCTACATCACAGAGTGCTACATCACAGGGTGCTACATCACAGAGTGCTACATCACAGAGTGCTACATCACAGAGTGCTACATCACAGAGTGCTACATCACAGAGTGCTACATCACAGAGTGCTACATCACAGAGTGCTACATCACAGAGTGCTACAACACAGAGTGCTGCATCACAGAGTGCTACATACCAGTGCTGCATCACAGTGCTACATACCAGTGCTGCATCACAGTGCTGCATCACAGTGCTGCATCACAGTGCTACATCACAGTGCTACATCACAGTGCTACATCACAGAGTGCTACATCACAGAGTGCTACATCACAGAGTGCTACATCACAGAGTGCTACATCACAGAGTGCTACATCACAGAGTGCTACATCACAGAGTTCTACATCACAGTGCTGCATCACAGTGCTACATACCAGTGCTGCATCACAGTGCTACATCACAGAGTGCTGCATCACAGAGTGCTACATCACAGAGTGCTACATCACAGAGTGCTACATCACAGTGCTGCATCACAGTGCTACATCACAGTGCTACATCACAGAGTGCTACATCACAGAGTGCTGCATCACAGAGTGCTACATCACAGAGTGCTACATCACAGAGTGCTACATCACAGTGCTACATCACAGTGCTGCATCACAGTGCTACATCACAGTGCTGCATCACAGAGTGCTACATCACAGAATGCTGCATCACAGAGTGCTACATCACAGAGTGCTACATCACAGTGCTGCATCACAGTGCTGCATCACAGAGTGCTACATCACAGTGCTACATCACAGTGCTACATCACAGTGCTACATCACAGTGCTACATCACAGAGTGCTACATCACAGAGTGCTACACCACAGAGTGCTACATCACAGTGCTGCATCACAGAGTGCTGCATCACAGTGCTACATCACAGAGTGCTACATCACAGTACTACATCACAGAGTGCTACATCACAGAGTGCAACATCACAGTGCTGCATCACAGAGTGCTGCATCACAGTGCTGCATCACAGAGTGCTACATCACAGTGCTACATCACAGAGTGCTACATCACAGTGCTACATCACAGAGTGCTACATCACAGAGTGCTACATCACAGTGCTGCATCACAGTGCTACATACCAGTGCTGCATCACAGTGCTGCATCACAGTGCTACATACCAGTGCTGCATCACAGTGCTGCATCACAGTGCTGCATCACAGTGCTGCATCACAGTGCTGCATCACAGTGCTACATCACAGTGCTACATCACAGAGTGCTACATCACAGAGTGCTACATCACAGTGCTACATCACAGTGCTACATCACAGAGTGCTACATCACAGTGCTACATCACAGTGCTACATCACAGTGCTACATCACAGAGTGCTACATCACAGAGTGATACATCACAGAGTGCTACATCACAGAGTGCTACATCACAGTGCTACATCACAGTGCTACATCACAGTGCTACATCACAGTGCTACATCACAGTGCTACATCACAGTGCTACATCACAGAGTGATACATCACAGAGTGCTACATCACAGAGTGCTACATCACAGAGTGCTACATCACAGTGCTACATCACAGTGCTACATCACAGTGCTACATCACAGTGCTACATCACAGAGTGCTACATCACAGTGCTACATCACAGTGCTACATCACAGAGTGCTACATCACAGTGCTACATCACAGAGTGCTACATCACAGTGCTACATCACAGTTCTACATCACAGTGCTACATCACAGTGCTACATCACAGAGTGCTACATCACAGTGCTACATCACAGTGCTACATCACAGTGCTACATCACAGAGTGCTACATCACAGAGTGCTACATCACAGAGTGCTACATCACAGTGCTACATCACAGTGCTACATCACAGTGCTACATCACAGTGCTACATCACAGAATGCTGCATCACAGTGCTACATCACAGTGCTGCATCACAGAGTGCTACATCACAGTGCTACATCACAGAGTGCTACATCACAGTGCTACATCACAGAGTGCTGCATCACAGTGCTACATCACAGTGCTGCATCACAGAGTGCTACATCACAGTGCTACATCACAGTGCTACATCACAGAGTGATACATCACAGAGTGCTACATCACAGAGTGTTACATCACAGAGTGTTACATCACAGAGTGTTACATCACAGAGTGCTGCATCACAGTGCTACATCACAGTGCTACATCACAGTGCTACATCACAGTGCTACATCACAGTGCTACAACACAGTGCTACATCACACAGAGTGCTACATCACAGAGTGTTACATCACAGTGCTACATCACAGTGCTACAACACAGTGCTACATCACAGAGTGCTACATCACAGAGTGTTACATCACAGAGTGCTACATCACAGTGCTATATCACAGTGCTACATCACAGTGCTACATCACAGTGCTACATCACAGAGTGCTACATCACAGAGTGCTGCATCACAGAGTGCTACATCACAGTGCTACATCACAGTGCTGCATCACAGTGCTACATCACAGTGCTACATCACAGTGCTACATCACAGTGCTACATCACAGTGCTACATCACAGTGCTACATCACAGTGCTACATCACAGTGCTACATCACAGTGCTACATCACAGTGCTACATCACAGTGCTACATCACAGAGTGCTACATCACAGTGCTACATCACAGTGCTACATCACAGTGCTACATCACAGTGCTACATCACAGTGCTACATCACAGTGCTACATCACAGAGTGCTACATCACAGTGCTACATCACAGTGCTACATCACAGTGCTACATCACAGAGTGCTACATCACAGTGCTACATCACAGTGCTACATCACAGTGCTGCATCACAGTGCTGCATCACAGTGCTACATCACAGTGCTACATCACAGTGCTACATCACAGTGCTGCATCACAGTGCTGCATCACAGTGCTGCATCACAGTGCTGCATCACAGTGCTGCATCACAGTGCTGCATCACAGTGCTACATCACAGTGCTACATCACAGTGCTACATCACAGTGCTACATCACAGTGCTACATCACAGTGCTACATCACAGAGTGCTACATCACAGAGTGCTGCATCACAGAGTGCTACATCACAGTGCTACATCACAGAGTGCTACATCACAGAGTGCTACATCACAGTGCTGCATCACAGTGCTGCATCACAGTGCTACATCACAGTGCTACATCACAGTGCTGCATCACAGTGCTGCATCAGTGCTACATCACAGTGCTACATCACAGGGCTACATCACAGTGCTACATCACAGTGCTGCATCACAGTGCTGCATCACAGTGCTACATCACAGTGCTACATCACAGTGCTACATCACAGTGCTACATCACAGTGCTACATCACAGTGCTACATCACAGTGCTGCATCACAGTGCTGCATCACAGTGCTACATCACAGTGCTACATCACAGAGTGCTACATCACAGTGCTGCATCACAGTGCTACATCACAGAGTGCTACATCACAGTGCTGCATCACAGTGCTACATCACAGTGCTACATCACAGAGTGCTGCATCACAGAGTGCTGCATCACAGTGCTGCATCACAGTGCTGCATCACAGAGTGCTGCATCACAGTGCTGCATCACAGAGTGCTGCATCACAGTGCTGCATCACAGAGTGCTGCATCACAGAGTGCTGCATCACAGAGTGCTGCATCACAGTGCTGCATCACAGAGTGCCGCATCACAGTGCTGCATCACAGAGTGCTGCATCACTCTGTATGAATGTATGTTGTTGTGGGTACATGTGACGGGTGTGAGCACCTGCTACTGCTGCGTGACGTCAAGCAGTCACTTGTGACGTCGTAGATATGCTGGGTCTGAGCAGGTAATATATTCGTTTTGAAGGTTAAAGTGTAGTGGAAAATGATTATCATGGGTAGAAAAGTACTCACCTAATTATGATTGCAGGGTTCGAGTCATGGTTCCTAATAGGGCCACTCTCTCCCTGCTCCATGAGATTTATCATACCTCTTCTTAAAGTTATGTATGGATCCTGCCTCCACTACATCTATGATTGAAGAAATACTTCCTAACATCCCTGTGACTCATCTGAGTCTTCAACTTCCAATTGTGGCCCCTTGTTGCTGTGTCCCATCTCTGGAACATCCTGTCTCTGTCCACATTGTCAATTCCTCTCAGTATTTTATATGTCGTTATCATGTCAACCCTTTCTCCTGGCCTCCAGTGACATTAGGTCGATTTCCCTTAACCTCTCCTCGTAAGACATTTCCCTTAGCTCTTGAACTAGTCTCGTTGCAAACCTTTACACTTTCTCTAATTTCTTGAAGTGCTTGACTAGGTGTGGGTTCCAAACTGGTGCTGCATACTCCAGTACAGGCCTGATGTACACTGTGTACAGAGTCCTGAACGATTCCTTACTAAGATGTCGGAACGCTATTCTTAGATTTATTAGTCACCCATATGCTGCAGCACTTATTTGGTTGATGTGCGCCTCAGGAGATATGCTAGGTATTATGCCCACCCCAAGATCCTTTTCTCTGAGTGAGGTTTGCAGTCTTTGGCCCCCTAGACTGTACTCTGTCTAAGGTCTTCTTTACCCTTCCCCGATCTCCATGACTTTGCACTTGTGGGATTAAATTCAAGAACCTAGTTGCTGGACCAGGCCTGCAGGTTGTCTAGATCCCTTTGTAGTTCTGCCTGGTCCTCCTCTGATTGAATTCTCCTCATTAGCTTCACATTGTCTGCAAACAGGAACATTTCAGGGTTTATCCCTTCCGTCACGTCATTCACATGTATCAGAAACAGCACCGGTCCTAGCATTGACCCCTATGGAACCCCGCTTATCACAGACGCCCAGTCTGAAACCTCGTCACGTACCATGACTCCTGTCATGCATTCCCTGATCCATTGCAGTGCCTTCCCTGTTATTCCTGCCTGGTCTTCCATCTTTTGGACTAATCTCTTGTGTGGAACCGTGTCAAAAGCTGTCCTACAGTCCAAAAAATGCAATCCACCCACCTCTTTCTGTCTCTATCTTGCCTTACCGCCGTCACCTTGTCATAGAACTCCAGTAGGTTTGTGACACAGGATTTACCTTCCCTGAAACGTTCCTCCTTACCTGTGCATATTTATTTCTGGATCTTCGATTAATCTCCTTGTTTTCCTGGGTATTTGCCTTCTATACGTCTTCCATTCTCTAGGACACTTAGTTTTGGCCTCTCTACCCTTTATGTGAGCCAATGGCTCGTTCTGGTCTTCTCATTATTTTTGTTGTGAATGCTGGTATGTGCATGTGTTTGTGCTTGTGCATGTGTGTGTGTGTGTGTGTGTGTGTGTGTGTGTGTGTGTGTGTGTGTGTGTGTGTGTGTGTGTGTGTGTGTGTGTGTGTGTGTGTGTGTGTGTGTGAGTGTGAGTGTGTGTGTGTACTCACCTAGTTGTACTCACCTAGTTGAGGTTGCGGGGGTCGAGTCCGAGCTCCTGGCCCCGCCTCTTCACTGATCGCTACTAGGTCACTCTCCCTGAGCCGTGAGCTTTATCATACCTCTGCTTAAAGCTATGTATGGATCCTGCCTCCACTACATCGCTTCCCAAACTATTCCACTTACTGACTACTCTGTGGCTGAAGAAATACTTCCTAACATCCCTGTGATTCATCTGTGTCTTCAGCTTCCAACTGTGTCCCCTTGTTACTGTGTCCAATCTCTGGAACATCCTGTCTTTGTCCACGTTGTCAATTCCTCTCAGTATTTTGTATGTCGTTATCATGTCCCCCCTATCTCTCCTGTCCTCCAGTGTCGTCAGGTTGATTTCCCTTAACCTCTCCTCGTAGGACATACCTCTTAGCTCTGGGACTAGTCTTGTTTCCAACCTTTGCACTTTCTCTAGTTTCTTTACGTGCTTGGCTAGGTGTGGGTTCCAAACTGGTGCCGCATACTCCAATATGGGCCTAACGTGTGTGTGTGTGTGTGTGTGTGTGTGTGTGTGTGTGTGTGTGTGTGTGTGTGTGTGTGTGTGTGTGTGTGTGTGTGTGTGTGTGTGTGTGTATGAGTGTGTGTGTGTTTGTGTGTGTGTGTTTGTGTGTGTGTGTGTACTCACCTAGTTGTACTCACCTAGTTGAGGTCGCGGGGGTCGAGTCCGAGCTCCTGGCCCCGCCTCTTCACTGATCGCTAATAGGTCACTCTCCCTGAACCGTGAGCTTTATCATACCTCTGCTTAAAGCTATGTATGGATCCTGCCTCCACTACATCGCTTCCCAAACTATTCCACTTACTGACTACTCTGTGGCTGAAGAAATACTTCCTAACATCCCTGTGATTCATCTGTGTCTTCAACTTCCAACTGTGTCTCCTTGTTACTGTGTCCAATCTCTGGAACATCCTGTCTTTGTCCACCTTGTCAATTCCTCTCAGTATTTTGTATGTCGTTATCATGTCCCCCCTATTTCTCCTGTCCTCCAGTGTCGTCAGGTTGATTTCCCTTAACCTCTCCTCGTAGGACATACCTCTTAGCTCTGGGACTAGTCTTGTTTCCAACCTTTGCACTTTCTCTAGTTTCTTTACGTGCTTGGCTAGGTGTGGGTTCCAAAATGGTGCCGCATACTCCAATATGGGCCTAACGTACACGGTGTACAGGGTCCTGAACGATTCCTTATTAAGATGTCGGAATGCTGTTCTGAGGTTTGCTAGGCGCCCATATGCTGCAGCAGTTATTTGATTGATGTGCGCTTCAGATGTGCCTGGTGTTATACTCACCCCAAGATCTTTTTCCTTGAGTGAGGTTTGTAGTCTCTGGCCCCCTAGACTGTACTCCGTCTCCGGTCTTCTTTGCCCTTCCCCAATCTTCATGACTTTGCACTTGGTGGGATTGAACTCCAGGAGCCAATTGCTGGACCAAGTCTGCAGCCTGTCCAGATCCCTTTGTAGTTCTGCCTGGTCTTCGATCGAGTGAATTCTTCTCATCAACTTCACGTCATCTGCAAACAGGGACACCTCAGAGTCTATTCCTTCCGTCATGTGTGTGTGTGTGTGTGTGTGTGTGTGTGTGTGTGTGTGTGTGTGTGTGTGTGTGTGTGTGTGTGTGTGTGTGTGTGTGTGTGTGTGTGTGTGTGTGTGTGTGTGTGTGTGTGTGTGTGTGTGTGTGTGTGTGTGTGTGTGTGTGTGTGTATGTGTGTGTGTGTATGAGTGAGTGTGTGTGTGTGTGTGTGTGTGTGTGTGTGTGTGTGTGTGTGTGTGTGTGTGTGTGTGTGTGTGTGTGTATGTGTGTGTGTGTGTGTGTGTGTGTATGTGTGTGTGTATGTGTGTGTGTGTGTGTGTGTGTGTGTGTGTGTGTGTGTGTGTGTGTGTGTGTGTGTGTGTGTGTGTGTATGTGTGTGTGTGTGTGTGTGTGTGTGTATGTATGTGAGTGTGTGTGTGTATTCCTATCTGGAGTATACTCGGAGAGGGTTTCAGGGGTCAACGCCCCCTCCGCCCGGTCTGTGACCAGGCGTCGCTGTTACTGCTGGCCGCACGTAGATTGACGTACGAATCACAGCCCGGCTGGTCACGTACTGACTTTAGGTGCTTGTCCAGTGCCTTCTTGAAGACAGCCAGGGGCCTATTGGTAATCCCCTTTATGTATGCTGGGAGGCAGTTGAACAGTCTTGGGCCCCTAACACTTACTGTGTTGTCTCTTAACATGCTCGGGCACCCCTGCTTTTCATTGGGGGAATGTTGCATCATCTGCCGAGTCTTATGCTGTCGTAGGGTGATTTTCGTGTACAAATTTGGTACTAATCCCTCAAGGATTTTTTAAGCGTATATTATCATGTATCTTTTTCCCCTGCATTCCAGGGAATACAAATCAAACTATTCCCAGTGTGCCGTGAAGGTTCTCTGTACACTCTCCAGGTCAGCAATTTCACCTGCCTTGAAAGGTGCTGTTTATGTGCAGCAATATTTCATCTTAGATAGAACAAGCGATCTATAAACATCATCATGGGTTTGGCGTCCCTAGTTTTGAAGGTTCTCATTATCCATTTTATTAATTTTCTAGCAGATACGGTAGCTACTTTATTGTGGTCTTTGAAAGTAAGATCCTCTGACATTATCACTCCCAGGTCCTTCACGTTAGGTTTTCGCTCTATTGTGTGGTTGGAAATTGGAATTTATTTTATAGTCCAATATAGTTTTATTTTTCTCAAGTTTTCCATATCGGAGTAACTGAAATTTCTCTTCGTTGAAAGCCATATTATTTTCTGCGGCCAATTTAAAGATTTGGTTGATGTCCACCTGGAGTCTTGCAGTGTCTGCAATGGAAGACACTGTCATGCAAATTCGGGTGTCATCTGCAAAGGAAGACACGGTGCTGTGGCTGACATCCTTGTCTATGTCAGATATGATGATGAGAAACAGGATGGGAGGGGGTACTGTGCCTTGTGGAACAGAGCTTTTCACAGTAGCTGTCCCAGACTTGACTCTGTTGACTTTTACTCTTCGTGTTCTATTTGTTAGTAAGTTGTAGATCCATCTACCAACTTTTCCTGTTATTCCTTTACCACGCATTTCGTTTGCAATTACACCATGGTCACACTTATCAAAGGCTTTTGCAAAGTCTGTGTATACTACATCTACATTTTGTTTGTCTTCTAGAGCATCCAGGACCTTGTCATAGTGGTCCAGTAGTTGGGACAGACAGGAGCGACCTGCTCTAAACCCATGTTGCCCTGGGCTGTGTAACTGATGGGTATCTAGATGGGTGGTGATCTTGCTTCTTAGAACCTTTTCAAAGATTTTTATGATATGGGACGTTAGCGTTATCGGTCTGTACTTCTTTGCTATTACTTTACTGTCACCTTTGTTTTTAGCAGCTGTGTGAAGACCCGTGTCTATACTCCCTCTCCATACAATTCTAAAAGCACGTGACAGAGGCTTCTTGCAGTTCTTGGGGAGGACTGAGAGATGTGTCTTAAGATCCACATAAGAACTCAAACATCTACTTTGGGATCCAAGGGCTGAGTAAAATTTACTATCCACTGAAGCCTGTACCTGAAGTCTTCTACCTTAAGAAGTCACCATAACACCACTTTGCACTTGCTTATCCTTGAGGGACCAGGAGCTGTAGCACAGACTCATCTTTGACTATTGATATAATAAACATATCTTTCTTACATATTCTTGGAATAACGAGTCTTATGTGCAAAATTTTTTATTCAGTCATATAAGGTTAAGATCATAAAGAGTGATCGTGAAAGTCTAAGGAAACACTACATATATTTTCATTTATATGTCTAAATTTTTTTTCAACAAACCGGCCGTATCCCATCGAGGCAGGGTGACCTAAAAAGAAAAACGAAACTTTTAAATTTAGTAATATATACAGGAGAAGGGGTTAGTAACCTCTTGCTCCCTGCATTTTACTCGCCTCTTAAGACACGCATGGCTTACAGAGGACAATCGGGAAATTGATAAATGGGTCAGAGTTTTTCTACAAAAAACACATTGACATTGTCCAAATAAATCTAAACGGATCACAATAAACAGACTAAATAACCCATAGTTAACATATAGCTTCCTCAGGTCCATTGACAAGAAAACATAGCTATGAAAAACGGTCCAGATTGGTAATAATTACTAAGGAACAGACCAAAAGAACATACATCAGTACTTGCCATTTTAATTAGGAGGTATAAACAACTTTATTTAAGCAGGTTTAAGGAAATAAATATAGATATTAAAAACATCCGGAAGACTCTCTCAGAATCCTGGTTTCTCGAAAACTGACCGAAACCAGAGAAATTATCTTAACTAAACGAAATGAAGTTGACATCCAGCTTGCTGAAACAGCCTATTTACTAAATGATTTCTTCTCTGCCATAAGATCAAGTCTAGCTATCAAAATACCAGATTCCGATGCCCAGGAGAGTGACTACTTTACTGGAAGTTTTCCTAACTCACTTTACCTAACTCCAACTAATCTTACTGAGGCCACAATTAAAATAAATTAAATGAAAAACAAGACATGAAGCCTAATTAATTTACCACTACTAATGTAAACAAAAGCAGCTCATGATGTCTCCCGCTGTTACAATTTCGTTCAGCAAATTATTGAAACCCAGAAGTTTCCCAACGATGCTTAAGACAGCAAGGGTCACCCTGATACACAAAGAAGGTGATCCATCTGAGGTAAATAACTATAGGTCAATGTTTAACTTGCTATTGCTAGCTAAAATCTTCCAGAAAATAATTCATAAACGAGTTTACTCTTTCCTAATGTCTCACAATATACTCAACCCCGGCCAGTTTGGTTTTTAGCCTAAAAAAGTACAAATGCTATTATAAAAATGTCTGAAGTGCTTTAAATAGCACTTGAAAATAATGAATAACCTCAGGACCACTTTATAGACCTACGGGCAGCTTTTAATACAATGGACCATAGCATCCTGAATCTTAAATTAAAACATTATGGTATCTGAGATCACACTCTTGTATACCTTATCTCTTATCTTAGTAGCAGATAACATTATATCTCCAATGGTGTAACTTCGTCAACTCTGCGTGTCGACGTAAGAGTGCCTCAAGGTAGTGTCCTTGACCCTTTCTACTTCCTCATATACGTCAATGATCTCCCAGATGCATCTCGTTTCCTTGAAACTGTTCTGTTCGCAGATAACGCAACTTCTGTTACCTGCCACTCAAATCCGACTTCTCACAACAGCACTGTTAATGATATCTACATAGATGACTACCAGTAAATTCTATCTTAATATTGACAAGTCCTTCTACATGACGTTTGAGAACAGAGATTCAAATATCCAACTAAATATAATGATCAACAATTCTCTCACTGTAAGACAAACCGAGGAAAAATTCTTAGGTCTACACGAGGACTGCAACTTGAAGTTTAATACCCACATCCAACACATAACTAAGGTCTTCAAAACAGCAGGCCTTCTGTGTACCTCAAACAGCACTACTTACATTATACTACTCTCTAATCTCTCCTTAAATCATCTATGGTATTTGTGTCTGGGGATCTATTACATCAAATCTTAAAATCAATAATTACTCAACAAAGCCGCCGGACAACACACTCCCAACTCTTTCTAAAGTTAAAGCTTTCTTAATATACATAATATGCACTCCTACTGCTGTGTATATTATATAGAGAGAGAAGTCAGTCAACTGCAATATAAAACATCCTCTGAAACTTTTCCCTAACAGTTGAAAAAGAACACAGATATAACATAAGACAAAAACCTCCTCGACTTACCCCTTGTCCGACTCAACTGTGTCAAAACTCAATGCACATACAAGGCCCTAAAATCTGGAACTCCCTGAATGAAGTTTCTCAAGGTCCCCTACCTGCCAGTTGCTTCAGAGTTATTGTTAAAATCACCTCATCTCCTTCGTTATCCGGACAGAAATACACAACATCAAACAAACCCTATTTTCTTCCACTTTTGTCGCTGCACTTCTACCAATCTTCCTTCAACTCCCATGTATAATTAGTAACATATAATGTCTCATTTTAATAGATTATAATCTACGCAACTTGGTTTACCTTCACCATCTCTATTCAGTCACTCCACGAAACTGAAGATCATTGTGAGAAATTGTATGTACAAAGTTTACAGGCACAGTTCTGAATTATTATACACATAAGTTGGGGAAGACACAACTAAAACAGACATAACACTTATTTATATTAGTTGAACCTCGGGGATGGGCAGGATTTTAGGGACATTGGATGGTAACAGTATTATACCTGTGACACCTTCCCACTCATCCCACACTCCCTAAGGTTGGACCTTTAATTCGTTATGAATTATTAAATTTAAACCAGTAACACTGGTAAATTATGTTTGTGGTTTGGTCCACAAATATACACATTTATAAGAGAATGTACATAAATTTTATATCAATTTTTATATCGCATAATAAGTGCACCATGATAAATAAAATTTTAATGAACACTTACCCAAATATTACATGGGACCCGCAACCTAAAGCTTCCCTAACAGACGGATATACCAGGGAAGCTTACATGAGATGTGCCATGTTCCCAGACGCCGCCGAGTCTCTATATATTCCACTTAACAGCTTCATTACTGTTGAGTCACTCTTGAATTTCACAATTATCGGAACCCACGACGTTAACTTATTTCATAGTACACTATTCACTCCGATACACTCCTTATTGGACGTGATTAAACTAGATTTGTTCCTTTATTACACTCTCCAAATGTTTTATATTCCGCCATTAATCTAAGTCTTCCCGAAATGCCTAGCCATGCTAGGTGTCCTAGTGGCTCCCTCTGTAATTAGTATTTTATAACATGTAAACTACACAATACCCACAACCTGTAAACCCCACATTGTAACTCTTATAGAGAATAAACTTGAATTGAATTGAATTAGTAAACAGCTTCTGAAAACACAGAGACAACATATTTAACCCTTTAGTATGACTACTATAGGGAATCCACTAAGCAGGTCTTCACTAGACAGTTCAGCTCGCTGCTGAGAAGACAGATACAGGATATGTAACAGTATGTACATTAGCTTATTTACGATGAAGTCAACTTGAAGTATCTTCGTCTCCTTGCAGGAAGTGACTTGGCCGGAGAGACAGCTGCTGCCTTGGCCGCAGCATCCATTGTCTTCAGGGTGATCCTCATTTCAACCTTTGTATTGGAGTCTGTTGCTTGTCTTGTGATGTGTTTTGTCTTAGTCCTTTGTTTTCTGAAAGAACATAAGAACATAAGAAAGAAGGAGCACTGCAACAGGCCTACTGACCCATGCGGAGCAGGTCCATGTTCCCCCCGGATTAGACCAATGACTCCCCCCTCGGATTAGCCCAATGACCTACCCAGTCTGATCATCTCCACTCAAGGATGGAACACTGCACCAGACCCAGCAGCACAAGCTAGTCAGGTCCAACTCAGTTGTTGTTATTGTTGTAGTGCTTCAGTTTCTTCAGTGTTTCTGTTGTCTTATGAGTTTGGCTCAAAATTTAAAGGGATCAGTGAATGAGCCGTATGAGCAAAATGTTAGAACATCTGTTGTCTCTGTTACCTACCAACAGTCCACTGTTATGTCTCATGCTACGGAAGGCCTCGCCAACTGCAGTGAACTAAATGACGTAATGGGTGGGGTTTGAACTCAGGGCCAGTGAGTCCTAAAATACAATGGCCAGTTACAGTGAACTATGATATTTTGTTTGATTTAATTTAATATAGGTTATTATTTTTTTTGGGGGGAGGCTAAATCGTAAATCTAGTCCTCTTCTTGCATCAACTACAGTGTCTGTTATTACATTCAGTCTTTGCTGTCTCGTATGTAATCTGTTTTATGTAATGTCTGTTCATATTTATATAAGATTTTACTGCCGCTGCTGAAAAATTACTCTACTTTTTAGAAAGTTGTATGCTTCTATTCCACCTAATATTAAAAATATGTACGTTAGAAGAATTTAGATTTTGACCGCAGCGTGTAGAATAGAGAATGTCTGTGGGTTATGACTGGTTAGGTTACTGATGCATGTCCAATCATTTGTGGAATCCAGCCAAGAAACCTGAATTAATTCTTACCTCTATTACACATGGGCAATTGGTGTTGAGATGGTTGCACTGGAGGTAGTCGGCTAGACCCCTTACATATGGCTCCAAGGTAGCTTCAGTACATTTGAGGTTCAAGTGGAGGGGTGATGGAGGCCGTGGACACTGAGATACTTGTCACGTGTAACCGCCTGGTACAGTAGCGAGATAGCCGTTATCGCAGTGAAATATTTTAATTTAGGTAGCATTGTTTTATTGAACTTCAGAATGCTTCACTGCACAAAACCTGTGTTCACCCATTATAGTTTCGTATGTGACTAATCAGGGCTAGGCCTGCGCTGCCCACTTTCCCAGGGAGAGGCACTCCTTGCTGGCTGGAGAAGTGTCTACCTTTCACAGCTGTGTTGACTGTGAGAGGTGAAGTAGATGCTAAGCTATGTCTAACTCACCTTAAATACATATAAGTAGTATTGTAACATACATTAGCCTATGGAGGCTTCATTACTAGATTAAGTCTTACAAATAAAGAGTGTATAAAAAATATGGCACCGCAGGGTAGGCATACAAGGGTCTGCTCGTCCCTGCCTCTTTTCCCCGAAACTTAGGAAATAAGTCACTCTGTCTGACTTTTTTGGGTTATCCTAGGTTCTCTACACATATGCTGCTATGTATGATAATTCTATGTAACTGTATTTGTGTATACCTGAATAAACGTACTTACTTACTTACTAGGGAGGGCTAACGATCTGGGAAATCTAAATTTGCATGATTTTCCGCACCCAGGGCCAAATTTACTGGCAGTGCCACTCGTACCGTGAGTGAATCATGGGTGTCTCGTAGCTCGATCGCTAGCGTACTCAGCTCACACATTGAGGTCTGGATGGAAAATGTTAGGATGTGTTTCCAGAAGACACCTTCTGTCCCTGTTCACCCATCAGTATAAAATGGCTGCCTGGGTGTTAGTGGACTGGTGTGGGTCGCATCCTGGGACAAAACTGACCTAATTTGCGGGAAATGCTCAGCATAACAAGCGGCTTTCTATATAGTAGTATGTCACTGATGTCAGCTGGGACTGTATGAGAAAATATTTTAGGCCAAATAATTGACATACCGTTAGCGATGTGAATGTCGTAGATATAAACCTTAGTGTTATATCTCTTACCCTTCTTCACTTGACCCCCGAAACTCTCTCCAGGTAAACTCCAGGTAAACTTCAGGATGTAGACTCGTCCTACTCATCAGAGATGCTGGCAGTGGCCAAGGAACTCTACGACTTCGCAGACAACTTCCGGGAGAAATATGACGTGTCCATCGAAGACGCTCAGTACTTCTACCCGTGAGTAAATGTAACTTGCAAACTGCTTGAGATTTATTTATCCCTCACACTTTACAGTACTACCAGATATATATTTATGTAACATGATGTAGTTGGTTGAGTAAGATGGTTTTATATGACACACAAGAGTTGTAAATACTTGAATGGAATTTATTTTGTAATAATGTTGGTAGAATTACCGACAATATGTAAAGTAAAAGGACACAAGTGCAACTAATGTGACATTTTATTGTGGCAACTTTTCGCTCTCCAGGAACTTTGTCAAGCCGTTACAAACAGTACAAGAAACGAAGGAACGAAAGTTCAGGTAAGATCCCAAATGGGATGAGCGGGGAAGACGGGACAGACGAAGAACAGTGCTGGAGAGGAGTGTTCTTAGTCGTAGAAATAGAGTCAGGGCTTAACTCAGCAGCGAAGGCGATCGTGGGAGAGATATTGAGAAGAGAAATTCAGGCTCTTCTGTTAGGACTCCAGTGGGGTGAGCGGGGAGGAAGGGACATGCGACGTTTAACGCTAGAGAGGAGTGTAGAACTGGGCCATGTCTTAACCCAATAGCTAAGGCGAACGTGGGTCAGAGAATGGTACCTGTCATAGAAGGTACCTGTCAGCGAATCCAAGGTTATTTGTAAATAGGATTAGGAGCAGGATCATGCAAGGAGTAGAAAAGGTTGTGTTGGTTTGTGGGTCTGCGAATGTCTTCGTCAAGGAGAGAGGTCCAGTAGTCATGTCGTGTCTCAAGTTTGTCTATCTGTCTGTCACTGAGCGTCTTCCAGTACAGATTCAGCGCAGGGACGTCTAACTGGGCATGGAGAGACTCGCTTGTGGCGAAGTCCTCCCATCTGACACAAGCAACCAGCGCAGCGCCTTGTTCTGGACACGCTGCAGTTTAAGTAAGTTTGTTTTTGCTGCAAGAGAGAGGGCTAGAGGAGAGTAAGTTATCGGAGGACGTATTAAGGATTTGTAGAGGTGTAGTTTGGTGCGTTAAGAGGCATGTTTCAGCTTGTAGAGGCCCGCAAGGGCCTTACTAGCTGTTGAATGCCTTGAGTGAATGTGTCCGTGTAAACGAAGGTAGTCAAGATTAACGCCAAGGACAGTGACAGATTGTGTGATGGGGATGTAAGTGCGGGTGTCAGCTGTTCTGAGCTCGACAGGTAATGGAGGATCACGTTTCCTGTAGTTAAAATATGTAATGCTGGATTTAGCTGCATTGGTTTTGATCCTCCATTTTTTGTTCCCAGATGGCTATCCTGTCGACCTCATTTTGTGTTTTGTGTGTGAGTGTATCTATATTGGCATGAGTGATAAGTTGTGTAATGTCGTCTGCATAGGCTAGTGTGATGGAGTTGTGGTATACAGGTGTTGGAATGTCATTAGTGTATAAAATGTAGAGGGTAGGGGAGAGGACAGATCCCTGGGGTACTCCGGCATTTAGTGTGAAGTAGTCAGAGTAACAGCCTTGGAATTTGATTCTCAGGGTACGGCTGTCTAGGAAGTTGCAGAGGAGTTTACGAGTAGTGAGAGGCAGGTTGAAGTTAGTGCAGAGTTTGTACTTGAGCCCTTCGTGCCAGTGTCAAAAGCTTTTTCAACGTCTTTTGCAACCAGGGCTGTCCTGTTTCTTTGTTTTGTTATGTGGATGTAGTTGAGAATGATGTTAATGGCATCCTTTGTGGATCTGTGTGTTCCGAAGCCAAACTGGCCATCAGAAAGTAGAGAATTGTATTCCAGGTATCTGCGAAGGCGATGATTGATGAGTTTTTCAAAGAGTTTTCCAAAAGTTTCGAGGAGGCTGATAGGGCTATAGTTTCTAGGGTCAGAGTGGTCTTTATTGGGTTTAGGAAGGAGGATAGCAGTAGCAGCTTTGAAGAGGGAAGGGAAGTATCCAGAGGCAAGGGAGGCATTTAGGAGGTTTGTGTAGGCAGTAATGATAGAGTCAGGAAGGTGTTTCAGGATAATATGGTTTAGGCCAGAGGCACCAGGGGCCTTGGGAGGAAGGTGTCTGAGGAGAGTTTTAACGTCTGTGTTGGTGAAAGGAGTGTCAAGTTCTTGGGAGGAGGTAAGAGAGTCCAGATGGATGCGGCTGTCTGGTGTTGTTTCGTGTGTGTGTGTAGTGTTCCAGTGTTCTATGTTCTGAATGTGTTGGATAGCGTTAGGGTGAGGTGGGTGAGGGTGGAAGATGTTCTCCCAGATGTGTTTGAAGATGTTAGTAGCAGCCTGCGGGTCTGAGATGTGTGTGTTGCTGTGGGTGATGTGTTTGAATTTGTTGGTGGGAGCGGTGCCTCTGATTTTTTTGATAAAGTTCCAGAAAGCTTTGGTGTTTTTGATACGCTGTTTATCTGCTTGAAGTATGAGTTGTGACCAGTGATTGTTGTGGTCTTGGTCTAGACTGTGTAGTATGTTGTTTCTGAGGTAAGTGAGATCTAATCGGACTTGAATAAATCTGTGTTGTAGAGGAAGCGGTTGTGATAGCAGATAATTAGTCTTCTTGTTCTGAGTGACGGTTTGAAGGAATAACGAGTGGTGTGAGTTTTCTTTGGTATTGCGATGTTGGCTGCTTGTGTAATGGTGTCCTGGATGAGATCAAGTTGAGTATCGATGTCAGAGATAGGTTTGTTGTTGTAGTCATAGGTGAGGTTAATATTGTCTATGTGTTGTTTGAAAGCATCCCAGTCAGCGTTCTTGTAGGAGAAGGAAGGTACATGAACGAACGAACGATAGTACAGGTAAGATCCCAAATGGGATGAGCGGGGAAGACGGGACAGACGAAGAATAGTTCTGGAGAAGAGTGTTCTTAGTCGTAGAAATAGAGTCAGGGCTTAACCCAGCAGCGAAGGCGATCGTGGGACAGATACTGAGAAGAGAAATTCAGGCTCTTCTATTGGGACTCCGGTGGGGTGAGCGGGAAGGACGGGACAGGCGAAGATTAGCGCTAGAGAGGAGTGTAGAATTGAGCCATGTCTTAACCTTAAAGCTAAGGCGAAAGCGGGTCAGAGAATGGTACCTGTCAGAGAATCCAAGGTTATTTGTAAATAGGGTTAGGAGCAGGACCATACAAGGAGTAGAAAAGGTTGTGTTGGTTTGTGGGTCTGCGAATGTCTTCGTCAAGGAGAGTGGTCCAGTAGTCATGTCGTGACTTATTTCCATCGGGTCCTCACGATTTTTAACAGAAGCGAAATTTTTTGTCTTGATGCTGTTGTGAACTGAAAGATAAATGCGCATTCGACTCCCAGTCAATGAACCCGAGTTCAGTTCTGGGCGACGGCGAAGTGACTGAGCAAGTCTCATAATTATGACCTAATGCATAAGACATAAGGGCAACAGTTGGGTATCTTTATTGTTGGAATGTTTGGCCTATATGGTAGGTTTCCTCAAATACGGAAGAGAATGTATTATAGGCAGCAGGAGTAGTGGCGAGGTAAAGATGTTATCAGTCTATCAACCTTGGAGAAATTTTTGGAGGTTGTCAGTCCCTCAGCCTTGAGACGAGTTCATCTCCATAGAGCTGAATTCTTGTCGGTAATTAATAACATTCTCAACATCTAAGGCCTCTTCCTATTTGCAAAACAGTATATAGGTGCCCGTATCTTAGCTGACTGCCAGCTGGGTCATGTCATCTCCTATTGCTTTCCTAATGTTTTCAATCGCTTTTTTCTCCCCTCGTCTTCTTGCTTCGTAAGTTTCCCCTTCAACTTCCTGGGTCCCATTAATAAAGACTGATCTCTCCCTTTCATTCTCCCATTGCATATCCCTATGTATCCCCTGAATCGATTTAGTTGCCTCCATTTCAGCTTCCCTTTCTTCAATCTCTTCACTATCTGTTGTCCCTGGGCCCAGTGGTCCGTCATTTTCCCTTCTCAGCTTTCCCTGGTCACTGTTGTGATCTGTTAGGACCTCTATGTATAGCTTAGATTTTTTATTTTCTACAGTCCCCTCGATTGTTTCTGTCATCCTCTTTTTTTTCTCAGGCTCCACAATGATCTGATAGGGCCTCTATATACAGGTTCACTCCCTTGTTCCCTACAGTACTCTTGTTTGTGACTGATGTAGCAGTTTCTGATGTCATGCCCACATTGCTCTTTAGTTCTTTAGGCTGTTTCAGATTTTTCAGTTCCTCTTCTAATCTCTGTATCTTAACCTCTGCTGCTGTGACTTGCATCTCCCACTTCCTGCTCTTTGCAGCTATCCTCTCCTCAATTTTTATGCTAAGCTCTTCTACCTTCCTTTCCCACTCCTGTTCCCTTTTCATGAGCTCTGCTACCCAATCTTCCTTCCCATCCCCTGGTTTTCAACCCTGGTCTCTGGCAACCCTTTTTTTTGGTTGTCAAAGAATGAAAAGCTATGTATTTCTGTGTGGTTCTGTGATGTGTTTGTCTGAGTATGTGTGTGGGGAGGGGCAGAGTGAGGGAGAGGAGGAAGCTGGAGATATGAGCAAAATAGGAGAGAGGTGGGGAAGGGGAAAGAGGGGGATATATGGGGAGAGAGAGGAGGAGGGAGAAGCAGAGGGGGAGAGGGGAAAAGAGAGAGACGAGGGGGAGAAGGAGGGGGAGAGAGAGAGAGGGGGATCAGGGGAGGGAGTGGGAGAGATGTGGGGGAGGGTGTGGGGGGTGTGGGTCTGTATATGTGGGAATGTGTGTGTGTGAACGTGTGTGTGTACTCACCTAGTTGTACTCACCTAGTTGAGGTTACAGGGGTCGAGTCCGAGCTCCTGGCCCCGACTCTTCACTGGTCGCTACTAAGTCTCTCTCTCTGACCCTTGAGCTTTATCATACCTCTGCTTAAAGCTATGTATGGATCCTGCCTCCACTACATCGCTTCCCAAACTATTCCACTTCCTGACTACTCTGTGGCTGAAGAAATACTTCCTAACATCCCTGTGATTCATCTGTGTCTTCGACTTTCAACTGTGTCCCCTTGTTGCTGTGTCCCATCTCTGGAACATCCTGTCTTTGTCCACCTTGTCAATTCCTCTCAGTATTTTGTATGTCATTATCATGTCTCCCCTATGAGTCCTAGGACTGACCCCTGTGGAACCCCGCTTGTCACAGGCGCCCACTCTGACACCTCGTCACGTACCATGACTCGTTGTTGCCTCCCTGTCAGGTATTCTCTGATCCATTGCAGTGCCTTTCCTGTTATGTGTGTGTACTCACCTAGTTGAGGTTGCGGGGGTCGAGTCCGAGCTCCTGGCCCCGCCTCTTCACTGATCGCTACTAGGTCACTCTCCCTGAGCCGTGAGCTTTATCATACCTCTGCTTAAAGCTATGTATGGATCCTGCCTCCACTACATCGCTTCCCAAACTATTCCACTTACTGACTACTCTGTGGCTGAAGAAATACTTCCTAACATCCCTGTGATTCATCTGTGTCTTCAGCTTCCAACTGTGTCCCCTTGTTACTGTGTCCAATCTCTGGAACATCCTGTCTTTGTCCACCTTGTCAATTCCTCTCAGTATTTTGTATGTCGTTATCATGTCCCCCCTATCTCTCCTGTCCTCCAGTGTCGTCAGGTTGATTTCCCTTAACCTCTCCTCGTAGGACATACCTCTTAGCTTTGGGACTAGTCTTGTTGCAAACCTTTGCACTTGTTGTGTGTGTGTGTGTGTGTGTGTGTGTGTGTGTGTGTGTGTGTGTGTGTGTGTGTGTGTGTGTGTGTGTGTGTGTGTGTGTGTGTGTGTGTGTGTGTGTGTGTGTGTGTGTGTGTGTGTGTGTGTGTGTCTGTGTGTGAAACCATATGAGTGTTGGTTTATTGTGAAAAATAGTGGGTGGGATTGTGTGTTATGGTGTATGAGTGTGTATGTGGATTTTTCGTGTGACATGCAGTCTACAGTGCTCTACTTGACCTGACCCAAACCCACCTACTAGCTTATGTTTTCTATGCTTCAAATCATACCATGGGTGGGGTTAGAACCCGCGATCAGAGAGTCTCAAAACTCCAGACCATCGCGTTAGCCACTGGGTCAGCTAGCTACAATAAGATGCATCCAGCTAGGTATAGTTATACACCATAGGAAGGTTAGCATAAGCACCTAGTTGGATGAATCTTATTGTGGCTAGCTGGCCCAGTGGCTAACGCGACTTGAGACTCTCTGATCGCGGGTTCTAATCCCACCCGTGGTATGGTTTGTTTGCAATCGTGTCATTACGATTTCGTGAGTCATGTTGACGGCTTTGAGGGGACTTGAGCTAGAGTTCGTCACGGCCACGCTAGGTGGAGATTCGTCTGTAAAAACTTGCATTTGTGGACATAGTGGTGCCTATGCTAACCTTCCTATGGTGTAGAAATATACCAGGTTGGATGAATCTTATCGTAGCCAGCTGACCCAGTGGCTAACGAGTCGGTCTGGAGTTTTATGACTCTCTGATCGCAGGTTCTAGCCCCGCCCGTGGAGTGGTTTGTTTGCAATCGTGTCATTACGATTCTATGCTTCACCTGTCTGGTCGCCCTGCTCTACTATAAATTACCAATTGCTATTCATTATTGAGTACTTAATATCCTATTCTTTATCATACTAGGAGAGTTGGACTGTTCACAAACAGCTTGGTGGTTAATTGGAACTCACACCTGACTCCCCCAAAACCACGCATAGGTGAGATACTTGCGATGCAGCCTGTAGTAACCTGCATATTGTCCAACTTGATGTGATGTCCTGGCGTATATCCATTTTCGTTTCATGTCGATATATAACGTATTCACTGTATTTCTTTCACTGGTCACACATTTATTTCACTTTATTATCTTTCTTGGGTGACACATGACAATGTCACCTGGAGCACACTAGGCCTCCCCACTCTGACTTGTGCCACCAGATATCACTTTCTAGTTCACTTATAAAATTGTGGCTCTCCCCACACTTATGTGGCTCAGGGCAACTTCAAAATCACTTCAAGGATTGTTCACTACCCTGACACACTAAATGACCCCTGCAGTACCCTTGGGTAGCCCTCAAAAACACTTATATTCATGGAGCACTGAAGTTGTGACTCACACGGTGTCCCTACTGCGTGTGTGTGACCCATTTAATATTTGCACTAATAACTCATTACATTTGCGACCGGGTGTGGACGTGTGAATGGCTCATTGCATTGTAATTTGTTTTTGATTGTAACCTTGTATAGACGTGTAGATGATTCATTACCTTTGTAACTGGTCATGATTGTGACCAGATCTACCTGGACTTCGTTACCTTTGTAACTTGTTTAGCTATCAAAACTTTGGGGTCCAGTCCCTGGACCCATTATGTACCTCTGTAATGTTGAGGTACAGTCTCTGGACCAATTATGTACCTCTGTAATGTTGAGGTACAGTCCCTGGACCTATTATGTACCTCTAATGTTGAGGTACAGTCCCTGGACCCATTATGTACTTCTGTAATGTTGAGGTACAGTCTCTAGACCCATTATGTACATCTGTAATGTTGAGGTACAGTCTCTGGACCCATTACGTACCTCTGTAATGTTGAGGTACAGTCCCTGAACCCATTATGTACCTCTGTAATGTTGAGGTACAGTCTCTGGACCCATTATGAACATCTGTAATGTTGGAGTACAGTCCCTGGACCCATTATGTACCTCTGTAATGTTGACATACAGTCCCTGGACCCATTATATACTTCTGTAATGTTGAGGTACAGTCCTTGGACCCATTATGTACCTCTGTAATGTTGAGATGCAGTCCCTGGACCCATTATGTACTTCTGTAATGTTGAGGTACAGTCCCTGGACTCATTATGTACCTCTGTAATGTTGAGGTACAGTCCCTGGACCCATTATATACTTCTGTAATGTTGAGGTACAGTCCATGGACCCATTATATACTTCTGTAATGTTGAGGTACAGTCCTTGGACCCATTATGTACCTCTGTAATGTTGAGGTGCAGTCCCTGGACCCATTATGTACCTTTGTAATCTTTTGACTACCACCCACACCATGGGTATGGAGGGCATAAAGATATCAATTAAACTTAAAGTAACACAGTATTTACGTGTACCTGAATAAACGTATGATAATTGTACTTATGTGTACGTGTTTACCTGGAGTTTACCTGGAGAGAGTTCCCGGGGTCAACGCCCCCGCGGCCCGGTCTGTGACCAGGCCTCCTGGTGGATCAGGGCCTGATCAACCAGGCTGTTACTGCTGGCTGCACGCAATCCGACGTACGAGCCACAGCCCGGCTGATCAGGTACCGACTTTAGGTGCTTGTCCAGTGCCAGCTTGAAGACTGCCAGGGGTCTGTTGGTAATCCCCCTTATGTATGCTGGGAGGCAGTTGAACAGTCTCGGACCCTTGACACTTATTGTATGGTCTCGTAACGTGCTAGTGACACCCCTGCTTTTCATTGGGGGGATGTTACATCGTCTGCCAAGTCTTTTGCTTTCGTAGTGAGTGATTTTCGTGTGCAAGTTTGGTACTTGTCCCTCTAGGATTTTCCAGGTGTATATAATCATGTATCTCTCCCGCCTGCGTTCCAGGGAATACAGGTTTAGGAACCTCAAGCGCTCCCAGTAATTGAGGTGTTTTTTCTCCGTTATGCGCGCCGTGAAGGTTCTCTGTACATTTTCTAGGTCAGCAATTTTACCTGCCTTGAAAGGTGCTGTTAGTGTGCAGCAATATTCCAGCCTAGATAGAACAAGTGACCTGAAGAGTGTCATCATGGGCTTGGCCTCCCTAGTTTTGAATGTTCTCATTATCCATCCTGTCATTTTTCTAGCAGCTGCGATTGATACAATGTTATGGTCCTTGAAGGTGAGATCCTCCGACATGATCACTCCCAGGTCTTTGACTTGGGTTTTTCGCTCTATTTTGTGGAAGGAATTTGTTTTGTACTCTGATGACGTTTTAATTTCCTCATGTTTACCATATCTGAGTAATTGAAATTTCTCATCGTTGAACTGCAGCCCACTGAAAGATTTGGTTGATGTCCGCCTGGAGCCTTGCAGTGTCTGCAATGGAAGACACTGTCATGCAGATTCGGGTGTCATTTATTTTAAATTTCACTTTATCATTTATTATCCATATACTAGGGTACCACTGTGGTACACACAACACTATGTATAACACACTATTATCAGGGAGACTGTCTTTCCTCTGACCAAAAGTTCCAATATTTTCACTGGTACACTAGGCCTATGTTCCCCTCTCAGAGTATGATTGTGCTGCGTTATAAGATAAGATAAGATTTCGTTCGGATTTTTAACCCCGGAGGGTTAGCCACCCAGGATAACCCAAGAAAGTCAGGGCGTCATCGAGGACTGTCTAACTTATTTCCATTGGGGTCCTTAATCTTGTCCCCCAGGATGCGACCCACACCAGTCGACTAACACCCAGGTACCTATTTGCTGCTAGGTGAACAGGACAACAGGTGTAAGGAAACGTGTCGAAATGTTTCCACCCGCCGGGAATCGAACCCGGGCCCTCCGTGTGTGAAGCGGGAGCTTTAGCCACCAGGCCACAATATTGTGCACTGATTCTCCTTTTTTGACTCAGTAGATATTTTTTCCGGAAGATTAGTTCCAAGCGCTGGAGGGATATATTTTATAAGTTCACTGACACAGTTTAAAGTTCAGCACACAAGAGAGACCGTGAAAAAACACGAAAAAACACAGCGGCACGGCGGTACCGCGGTACGGCAGTAATAACCCAGTAACTGACACAGTACCTGGAGTTTACCTGGAGAGAGTTTCGGGGGTCAACGCCCCCGCGGCCCGGTCTGTGACCAGGCCTCCTGGTGGATCAGAGCCTGATCAACCAGGCTGTTGCTGCTGGCTGCACGCAAACCAACGTACGAACCACAGCCCGGCTGATCAGGAACTGACTTTAGGTGCTTGTCCAGTGCCAGCTTGAAGACTGCCAGGGGTCTGTTGGTAATCCCCCTTATGTGTGCTGGGAGGCAGTTGAACAGTCTCGGGCCCCTGACACTTATTGTATGGTCTCTTAACGTGCTAGTGACACCCCTGCTTTTCATTGGGGGGATGGTGCATCGTCTGCCAAGTCTTTTGCTTTCGTAGTGAGTGATTTTCGTGTGCAAGTTCGGTACTAGTCCCTCTAGGATTTTCCAGGTGTATATAATCATGTATCTCTCCCTCCTGCGTTCCAGGGAATACAGGTTTAGAAACCTCAAGCGCTCCCAGTAATTGAGGTGTTTTATCTCCGTTATGCGCGCCGTGAAGGTTCTCTGTACATTTTCTAGGTCGGCAATTTCACCTGCCTTGAAAGGTGCTGTTAGAGTGCAGCAATATTCCAGCCTAGAAGTGACCTAATTTATCTGAAATTGATAAATTGAAATTTACACAGCTCAAAGTGAGTGTCAAGCTGTGTTATAATAAAATCCAGAAATGGTAAAAATTTTGAAGCCAGATAAGAAAAGACATTCTCCGTTTATTGACCTTTTCAATGTTTACAAGTCTTTTTTTTTTAACTATTTAGGTAAAATTTCAAAGTTACCCCTACTTTGACTAAGGGGATATATCATCAAGTACTTATTGTATAAACATGAAAAAAAAAACACTGTTTATTCAATAAAATTGGCAAATTGGAACTTAAGCCACTCTTGTGCTCAAGCAACCACACTATTGGTGAAAATCTGAAGCTCGATCGTTAGCGTACTCAGCTCACACACTGAGGCCCGGGGGTCGATCCCCGGTATGGGTGGAAACATTATGACGTGTTTTCTTAAGACACCTGCTGTCCATGTTCACCCAACAGTAAAATAGGTGCCTGAGTGTTAGTTGACTGGCGTGGGTCGCATCCTGGGACGAAACTGACCTAATGTTGTGTTGTTATTCTTCTGGGTCGGGTGTTTTCCAGATGGTGACCTGGCCCTGGCTCCCTGAATTGTGAGTGTCTTGAGACCTATGTCTCCCATGGGAGGAGGTACAAGTACCTCCTCATCTTCGGGACCAACTGTCCCCAGGCCTAGCCCCAGTCCCCACCCTCACGGGGCTGGTAGGGAGAAGCTAGGCCTCTGGTCTGCCATCCCCGCCTCACCACAGGGTGGCTCGTGGGAGTAGCAGTCTTGTGAGCTTCAGGTAGCAGCAAGCTCTGGCTCTGGCACCATTCCCGCCCTAAGAGGGCTCGTGGGAGTGATGTCTTTCTCACTGACCTAATTTGCAGGAAATGTGCAGCATAACAAGCGGCTTTCTATATAGCAGTATGTCACTGATGTCAGCTATGGTCTGTATACCTTGTACATGTACTGGTAGTAAATAAAGATTATTATTATTATTATTATTATTATTATTATTGTAATTATTATTATTATTATTATTATTATTATTATTATTATTATTATTATTATTATTGTTGTTGTTGATATTATTATTATTATTATTATTATTGTTATTATTATTATTATTATTATTATTATTATTATTATTGTTGTTGTTGTTGTTGATATTATTATTATTATTATTATTATTATTATTATTATTATTATTATTATTATTATTATTATTATTATTATTATTATTATTATTATTATTATTATTATTGTTGTTGATATTATTATTATTATTATTATTATTATTATTATTGTTGTTGTTGTTGATATTATTATTATTATTATTATTAAATCCATTCAGAGGATGTAAACAGAAATTTATTTATTTTATTTCCCAATATTTCACCTATAAAATATAGTTAAATCTACACATTCGAATTTCACTCTTCTCCAGGCACGTATTTTTTTTATATTTTTTATGAAGGTTTGTACCTCCGCCACTGAGGATTTGAGAAATTTTCCGAGTCATTCTGGGACACACAGCAAGTGTCAGGGGCCCAAGACTGTTCAACTGCCTCCCAGCATATATAAGGGGGATTGCCAATAGACCTCTGTATTCAAGAAGGCACTGGATAGGCACCTAAAGTCAGTACCTGACTAGCCGGGCTGTGGTTCATACGTCGGGTTGTGTGCGGCCAGCAGTAACAACCTAGTTGATCAGATCCTGATACACCATGAAGCCTGGTCTCACACCCGGCCGTGGCCTCTCCAGGTATGCTGGGAATGAGATCAATAACTGACCATAGAACACGTTATAATGCTGTTCCTAGAATTTGGTCCTGCTTACCGTACACAAGTGTTGAAAAGTTGAAGCCGATTGGATGAGACGTTCTCGAGTTACCAGGTAAATAAAATCAAATTTTAGAAGAAAAAAACATTGGCTTCCATTATATCGAGGTACCACTGTACTTAAATTATTTATTATTATTAAAGATTAGCCGGTAATTCTCCCGGCCCGGGCCTTGTCCAAGTGGTGGCCCGGTCTTGGCTCCCTCTTTAGGGAGTGTCTGAGACCTAAGTCTCCCATGGGAGGAGGCACAAGTAAGATAAGATAAGATTTCGTTCGGATTTTTAACCCCGGAGGGTTAGCCACCCAGGATAACCCAAGAAAGTCAGTGCGTCATCGAGGACTGTCTAACTTATTTCCATTGGGGTCCTTAATCTTGTCCCCCAGGATGCGACCCACACCAGTCGACTGACACCCAGGTACCTATTTGCTGCTAGGTGAACAGGACAACAGGTGTAAGGAAACGTGTCGAAATGTTTCCACCCGCCGGGAATCGAACCCGGGCCCTCCGTGTGTGAAGCGGGAGCTTTACACACCAGGCCACCGGGCCACTCATCTTTGGGACCAAGTGTCCCCAGGCCTAGCCACAAGCTAGGCCTCTGGTCTGCCATCCCCGCCACAAGGGGGCTAATGGGAATGACGGTCTTATGAGCTAAAGGCTCGGGCTCGGGCACCTACCCTACCCTAGAAGGGCTGGGCATGGTATGGATGACTACTCAAAAAAAAAATTGTCCCATGAGCTAGAAATAAGAAAATTAACTGGGAAGATGGACGTATTTATGATAGTCATAAATACGTAGATAAATTGGTGTATAAAAGTCTAAATAGTAATTTGGGTTAATTAAAACCCTATAAAAATAATCAACTAAAAATCCACAACCTTCGTTATATTTTTCTTAGCAGATATATATGAATAAAATTTTTCAAAATATTTTAAAAACTAACATTTTATTATGCAATTTTTGATTAAAACAATTAAAATTAAAAAAAATCATTAAAGAAGTTTTTAATATTAATTATATTATACTGAAATTTAAAATATTTCAAAAAAATAATTTTTTTTAGTTACCCATCAGAGACACGGGTAACTAAACTAAAATATTCAAGTGCTTTGAAACATTTTTTTTTTCTTATTGACAGTAAACACGAACATTTAAAATATAAAAAAGTTGTACAATAGTCATTAATTGAGGCTAATTGCTGGTGTAAGAGGCTCATCAGACTATTATTGCTTCATGATGCAACTTATACAGACCATAGCTGACATCAATGGCATACTATATAGAAAGCCCTGTGTGGAAATTTGTCTGGACTGCCTCCATGTGAGTTGTCTACCCTAACAAGCTCTGTTGACACCGAGCCCTGAGGTCGGTACCTCAGCCTCACAAGTGGCTTATAGGACAGATTTCCTTAAATGATTGATGTTGCAAGAAATCTCGCCTGCATGCACGAATGAAGGACTAACTTTCTTGGTGTTGGAGAATGTATCCCGGTCTTCAACCTTCCTAAGCTTTAGCCCTTCTGGTCTTCCCCTCAGAACCACGTGCAACCAGGAGCTTCAATTCCTGCAATATTCAGTCGGTATTAGTGACCTGCGTGCACCTCAGAAATTCCTGTTTCCAAGTGGGTGTGTATGTAGACAGCTGTACTGTCTGCACAGACAGCCTATGCTGTCTGCCAGCTTAGTTTATATTTTGCGGCACTAAGGTGTTGCCCCTAGGGGGCCCAGTCCCTGGACCCATTACGTACCTCTGTAATCTGTAAATACCTTTGTAACTTGTCATGATTGTGACCAGACCTACCTGGAGTTCATTACCTTTGTAAATTGTGAGTTCATTACTTTTGTAAATTGTGAGTTCATTACCTTTGTAAATTGTGAGTTCATTACCTCTGTAACTTGCTCAGCTATCAAAACTTTGGAGTCCAGTCCCTGGACCAATTATGCACCTCTGTAATCTTTTGACTACCGCCCACAGGATGGGTATGGGGTGCATAATAAACATATTAAACTAACTGCCCCCTAGACCTGCCCAGGTCAGTGGGACGCTGGTCCCACTCTCACTCGCTCAGCGGCCTAGAAGCAGTCAACAAGTATACTCCCTCTCTCCCTCACAGGGCCATGGCCCTCCCAGGCCATGGGGACTTAACACACGGCATGGGCACCCCAGATACTGCAGTTAAAAGAAGTGTCCTGGAACCACGTATCATTCACTCACCCGCTTTCAGAATCATCAAACAAGCTGGTTATAAATGGTGGGAAGCGGTGGTCGCAGCAGTTGTGTTTGCCCGGAGAGAGGAAGGAAATGGAATGAAGTTGTGTTCACTTCATCACCCTACAATAGAAACATCTGTCTCTCAACAAGTTATCCTGATGTCGTGTCTGCACGTTTCAGCATCCAGACACAGGTACAAGCAGGATCTAGCCGAAATTTGCCGAATTTCTTCGAGAATTGTAAGTGGCATCCCAGTGACCGCACGCCACAGCGTCCCACGCTGTTTCTCAAGTCACGTGTGCGTCACTTGCATGTTCTGCTGTTGTTGTTCAGCTCAGCACAGCTATTTCAGCAAGCCAGAGGTGAGTTTTGTGGTGATTTCATCGTCCAGTGGGAGTGTATTCCTGTGTTGTGGATTGGAGAGTGGAAGTGGCCATTTCCTCTCCTCGCCCATGCTACACTCACCCACGCTCCTCGCCACCACACCGCATTCCATCACTATGTACTGACTCCCTCTGCTGTGTTTTCTGCTGTTTTTCGTGTGAATTCTTTGCCAGAGCTCTGTATCCGAGTGCCCGAGGCCACTCGAAGCCACGTGGATCACTAAGCCACGTGGATCACTAAGACACGTGGATCAGCAAGCCACGTGGATCAGCAAGCCACATGGATCAGTAAGCCACGTGGATCAACAAGCCATGTGGATCAGCAAGCCACGTAGATCATGACACCATGTGGATCCTGACACCACGTGGGGTGTGGACAACGCCACGCAGATCTACGAGCCACATGAGTCATCATGCTGCTGACATCACCGATGCTGCTGCCCGACATCACGATGTGTGCCTGGCATCACCTCGAGATGTCTGCTGATGTCACAATGTTGCTGACATCACCTCGCGACGTCATGCCTGACATCACATGATGTCACATCGAGTGTTTCAGTAACTATGTCAGTATTGTCGAGAAGATTGAGAGAAGATATATGTAGTGTGTTAATTAATTCCTCTCAGTCAGTGTTCTCACATAGTGTATGGCTTAGTGTCAATTTTGTGCACAGAAAAGCATCATTTGCTAGTTTAAGCCATGTTGTACCGCATGGTGTGTGTAAAGTTTTCTGGTTGTCCTGTGTGGTCTTGAGCCCAGACCCCTGTGTAGCACCACTGTGTTACTTGTCACCCGGTGTGACCAACACATTTGACAGCTGATATTACTCAGCTCCGAGCGACCGAGCCTCTTGTACAGAAAGCTCTTATTGTTTGCCGCTCGTGATGTTCTGCAGAATTGTACCTGCTACGATTCCCATCGAGATTTGTTTCACTTCACCTCCAGACCTTCAGAGTGCAGTTATATGTAGAGAAACAAGTCTGGGGATGCTTAGACTAACCTCTGCTATAACTCCAACTGCTGAGAGACTGACACTCGTCAAGCCGCAGTTAGCCCTGTCAGCAGGCGCTGTCAGCCTCGTGTCAAGCTTCAGTGAGCAGCCTGCACAAAGATGATGACACTTTGACTGCTAGCTCGCTCACTGCAGTCTGGCGTATGATGTTATGACTCCCAAATGTTTCGCCCAGTCATCTCTGCCACGACTCGCTCCATGACTCCACGCTTGCCGGCAGTGACAGCCCAGCAACAGTACCAGTTGAGAAGTGTCCTCCTGAGTCACTTGCCAGAAGTCCTGCCCAGCTGCCGAGTTTTGACGTCTCACTCGAGGGCACCAGCATGTCGTGCCCTAGGTTGAATGAAACCTGCAGTGACTCCTACTATGACTGCTTCACCATTCTAGAGGAGACCGTACCCCATTACGTCACAGCTCAGCTGCAGCGATATCTCCTGTGTTGCAGTATCTGTCCAGATGCAGGATGGCGTGCAGTGATGCCCTTCGACGCTTACTGCCTTTGACCACGATGTTTAGCACACCCCACATGTTTTTTTCTTCCCTCCCTGTAGGAAGTTTTTTTTTTCTATGTCCATATGTATATACACGTTTTTATTTTGTGTTCTGTGCCCTGTTCCTACGAGAGAGAGAGAGACCGAGTTTATTTTACCACCAATATTGTCGATGCGAGGTAGGTGGCCGAGCATATGTAGACAGCCTGTACTGTCTGCACAGACAGCCTATGCTGTCTGCCAGCTTAGTTCATATTTTGCAGCACTAAGGTGCTGCCCTCCCTAGGCCTGCCCAGGTCAGTGGGATGCTGGTCCCACTCACACTCGCTCACTCACTCAGCGGCCTAGAAGCAGTCAACAAGTCCAACTAGCTCTCTCCCTCGTGGGATGGCCCTCCTGGGTCATGGGCACAACACACAAGCCTATGTATCCACCACGACTTTGCAAATAAAAGAAAGAAGCCTCCGAAGATGTATCATTCACTCATCTGCTTCCAGCATCACCAAACAAACTGGTTATATGTATCCCCTAGTATAACTATGCAGGAAGTGGCACTAGCTTCTTTAACAACGAGGGGACGCCGGTATGTACTGGGCATTGGCCGTCCGACTGCACAAAGACCCACAGTTCAACTCGCTCGCAATTTCCCCCAGAAACTGGTCAGAATACTGAGAAAGAATGGGAGGTTTTGTCCTACACTACGGGCCTGATGGAGGAGGTCATCTATGGTACTTCGAGGTGCCTCCACCAGATCTCCCCAGTGCCTAGTATGTGTAGACACGTGGGGCGCCGCCCTGATGTTCCCGGCGGTGTGCCTCGTTCAGAGTTTCGACAAAGAAGGAGGCACTGCAGTCTCAAAACCCTGTGCCTTGGCATTCAAACTTGGGCTGCCAGTTCTCCCTAACTAACATAACCTAGGGTCTGCCCATATTACCGGCCTATTACTACCTACGTTAAGGTCTACATTATTATTATCTACAGTTGCCTCAATAATCCTAATATTAGTTTACTAACAGTATAAACTACCTACCTCTTCCTTGAAAGGTAAATCTATCAATTAAAATGTACCTTCCAACTACCTTCCCCAACCCGGGTGTATGTGTGTGTTTTGGGTGGATGTAAGGGCCACCCTACTCAGACGGCTTTTCCGTGGAAAACTAGGGCCTTCATACGACATATCTGCCCTGTGGAACTTAGGACCGAATAAGTTTCTACACCCTGGTTATGAAGGACATTTCGGATAACTTAGGTAAATCTTGTCCCCCCCAGGATGCGACCTACAGAAGTCGGTAACACCCAGGTACCTACTTTGCTGCTAGGTGAGGAGGGGCAGCAGGTACTCACCTAATTGTGGTTGCAGGGGTCGAGACTCAGCTGTTCAGTGTTTCCGTACATAATAATAATATCTTCATTTAGTACAAGTACATGTACAAGGTATACAGTCCTAGCTGACAACAATGACATACTACTATATAGAAAGCCGCTTGTTATGCTCCGCATGTCGGGCAAATTAGGTCAGTGTCCCAGGATGCGACCCACACCAGTCCACTAACACCCAGGTACCCATTTTACTGATGGGGAACACAGACAACAGGTGGAAAGAAACACGTCCAATGTTTCTACCCTGGCTGGGAATCGAACCCAGGCCCTCGCCGTGTGAAGCGAGAGCGTTAACCACCAGAGCGGGAAGTCGATGTCCAGCAGGTACTATCTTCGTTCGGGGACTTAGAAGTCTGAAAGATAAGGTACAGATGGGGGACTGTATGTATTTCAGATGACGTGTATGTAAGTTTATTGAGGTACAGCTACACATAAATACTTACACAAATTATCATTCATACTAACCTATGTATAAATTACCTAGGATAACCCAAAACAACCATGACAGCTGGCGAAGTAAAAAAAACATACCTTGTACATGTACTTGTAGTAAATAAAGGAATTATTATAAAAGAAACACTAGAAATATACACAGCAAGAAGTATGTATATGTGAATTTTTAATCCCTAACGCCATTATTAAATATAAATACTCAGCATAAATTAGGACAGATATAAACACTTCGAAGTTTAAAACCATGCAAAATATAATTGGGGTTAATAACCCTTTAAAAATATCTGCTAAAAATCAACAACCATCCAAGTTAGTTAGTCTTGCTAAATGTATATGAAAAAAGGTATGAAAATTATTCTAAGACTACCAAATTATTATGTAATAATTTTATTAAGTCTTTACAAATTAAATTTTTTTCAAGAACTTTTAGAAATTAATTAAAGACGATTATATTTTAATAAAATATTAAGTTATTATAAAAATTACACTTAATTAGTGTGCCGGTGATACGGGGTAACTTAACTAAAATATTCAATTTTTTATGTACCATTTGCCCTTGTTTACCTTGTATTACCTTTGTAACTTGCCATGATTGTGACCAGATCTACCTGGAGTTCATTACCTTTGTAACTAGTTCAGCTATCATAACTTTGGAGTCCAGTCACTGGACCCATTATGTACCTCTGTAATCTTTTGACTACCGCCCACACCATGGGTATGGGGTGCATAATAAACATATTAAACTAACGTGTGTGTGTGTGTACTCACCTGTTTGTGGTTGCAGGGGTCGAGTCACAGCTCCTGGCCCCCACCTCTTCACTGATTGCTACTAGGTCCTCTCTATCCCTGCTCCATGAGCTTTATCATACCTCGCCTTAAAACTATGTATGGTTCCCGCCTCCACTACTTCACTTTCTAGACTATTCCACGACTTGACTACTCTATGACTGAAGAAATACTTCCTAACATCCCTTTGATTCATCTGAGTCTTCAACTTCCAATTGTGACCTCTTGTGTCTGTGTCCCATCTCTGGAACATCCTGTCTTTGTCCACCTTGTCTATTCCGCGCAGTATTTTATATGTCGTTATCATGTCTCCCCTGACCCTCCTGGCCTCCAGTGTCATCAGGCCGATTTCCCTCAACCTTTCTTCGTAGGACAATCCCCGTAGCTCTGGGACTAGTCTTGTTGCAAACCTTTGCACTTTCTCTAATTTCTTGACGTGCTTGACTAGGTGTGGATGCCAAACTGGTGCTGCATACTCCAGTATGGGCCTGACGTAAATGGTATACAGTGTCTTGAACGACTCCTTACAGAGGTATCGGAACGCTATCCGTAGGTTTGTCAGGCGCCCGTATGCTGCAGCAGTTATCTGATTTATGTGCGCCTCAGGAGATATGCTCGGTGTTATACTCACCCCCAGATCTTTTTCCTTGAGTGAGGTTTGCAGTCTTTGGCCATCTAAACTATATTGTGTCTGCGGTCTTTGCCCTTCCCCAATCTTCATGACTTTGCATTTGGCAGGGTTAAACTCAAGGAGCCAGTTGCTGGACCAGGCTTGTAGCCTGTCCAGGTCTCTTTGTAGTCCTGCCTGATCCTCATCCGATTTGATTCTTCTCATTAACTTCACATCATCTGCAAACAAGGACACTTCTGAGTCTATCCCTTCCGTTATGTCGTTCACATATACCAAGAACAGCACAGGTCCTAGGACTGACCCCTGTGGAACCCCGCTTGTCACAAGCGCCCACTCTGACACCTCGTCACGTACCATGACTCGTTGTTGCCTCCCTGTCAGGTATTCTCTGATCCATTGCAGTGCCTTTCCTGTTATGTGTGCCTGATCTTCTAGCTTTTTCAGTAACCTCTTGTGAGGAACTGTGTCGAAGGCCTTTTTGCAGTCCAAAAAAATGCAGTCGATCCACCCCTCTCTCTCTTGTCTTACTTCTGTCACCTTGTCATAAAACTCTAGTAGGTTTGTGACACAGGATTTTCCTTCCCTGAAACCATGCTGGTTGTCAATTATACACTTGTTTCTTTCCAGGTGCTCCACCACTCTCCTCCTGATGATCTTCTCCATGACCTTGCATACTATACACGTTAGTGATACAGGTCTGTAGTTTAGTGCCTCATGTCTGTCTCCCTTTTTAAAAATTGGGACTACATTTGCCATCTTCCATACCTCAGGGAGTTGCCCAGTTTCAAATGATGTGTTGAAGATCTTTGTTAATGGCACACACAATATCTCTGCTCCCTCTTTAAGGACCCACGGAGAGATGTTGTCTGGTCCCACCGCCTTTGAGGTGTCAAGTTCGCATAGCAGCTTCTTCACTTCCTCCTTGGTTATATGTACCTCATCCAGCACTTGCTGGTGTACATCCCTGTTCTGATTTCCTGGAGTCCTACTGGTTTCCACTGTAAATACTTCTTTAAATCTCGTGTTGAGCTCCTGACATACCTCTCGGTCGTTGCTTGTGAATTCCCCATCACCCTTCCTCAGTCTGATTACCTGGTCCTTGACTGTTGTTTTCCTCCTGATGTGGCTGTACAACAGCTTCGGGTCAGTCTTGACTTTCGATGCTATGTCATTTTCATATTGTCGCTGAGCCTCCCTTCTTATCTGTGCATATTCATTTCTGGCTCTTCGGCTAATCTCTTTATTTTCCTGAGTTCTCTGTCTTCTGTACCTTTTCCATTCTCTAGTACACCTAGTTTTTGCCTCCCTACACCTTTGGGTGAACCAAGGACTCGTTCTGTTCTTCCCATTATTTCTGTTTCCCTTGGGAACAAACCTCTCCTCTGCCTCCTTGCATTTTGTTGCCACATAGTCCATCATTTCTTGTACTGGTTTTCCTGTCAGTTCCCTCTCCCACTGAATGTTTTGAAGGAAGTTCCTCATGCCTGAGTAGTTCCCCCTTTTGTAGTTTGGTTTTCCCACCCTATTCCTGCTACTCTCTCCACTTGGAGCTCAACTATGTAGTCGAAGCACAGAACCACATGATCACTAGCTCCCAGGGGCCTTTCATACAAGATATCTTCGATGTCTGAACTACTCAAGGTGAATAAAAGGTCCAGTCTTGCTGGTTCATCTTCTCTCTCTCTGGTAGTGTCTCTAACATGTTGATGCATGAGGTTTTCCAGTACTACATCCATCATCTTGGCTCTCCATGTTTCGGAACCCCCATGGGGCTCCAGGTTTTCCCAGTCAATCTCCTTGTGATTGAAATCACCCATAACTAGTAACTTTGTTCCCCCCACGTGTGCTCTCCTGGCCACCTCGGCTAGTGTGTCGACCATGGCTCTGTTGCTCTCATCGTATTCTTCTCTTGGTCTCCTGCAGTTCTGTGGTGGGTTGTACATTACTGCAATTATCACCTTATGTCCCTCAGACTGGATTGTTCCTACTAAGTAGTCCCTTTCACCCGTGCCATCCATTCCTTCCATTTTCTCAAAACCCCACTGGCTTTTAATGAGCAGTGCAACTCCTCCTCCCCCTCTCCTCCCTCTGTCTTTCCTGAGGATTTGATATCCGGGTGGAAAGATTGAATCTGTTATTCTGGTGAGTTTTGTTTCTGTGAGTGCTATTATGTCTGGGGATGTCTCCTTGATTCTTTCGTGCCACTCCTCATACTTATTTGTTATTCCATCTGCATTTGTATACCATACCTTCAACTTCTTTTCTAAGACTGTGGTCTGGGAGGTGTATTGGGGTTGGGGAAGTGGGAGACCTGATAAGGAACTATGGGTGGTTGCTGTGGGGGTGGAGTTTGTAATGTAGTGGGTGGGGGCATTGGATATGGCATGGGTGTTTTGGTTTAGAGTGTTTGGCTGCACTGGGGTTGACCTGGTTGGGAGGCTTCTATAGGAAGCTGTGAGGGAGGTTGTATTTGATCTTCTTCCTGTGTCTGGGATCTCCTGTCTGTCTTCTCCATCCCCTCTCTTTCCTCCTTTCGCCTTTGTACCATCCCTCTCAGTTTCCGCCTTTCATCTTGTGTTCTGTCGCGGTGGAGATACACCTTCCTGTATGCCGGCATGTCCCTTAATAGTGCTTTCTCCTGCAGTATCCTGTTCCAAGTTGATTCTGCCTTGGTCACTTTCACTGGCCGGGTTCTTTTTTTTACAAACCCCCCTATTCTCTGAAAATTTTCCAGCTGGGTCATGTCGTCTTCTCCGATTACTTTCATGATGCTTTCAATTGTTTTTTTTCCCCTTGTTTTCTTGCTTCATATGCTTCCCCTTCAACTTCCTGTAGCCCATACACAAAGACTGACCTTACCCTTTCATTCTCCCACTGCATATCCCTGTGTATCCCCTCATTCAATTTGATTTCCTCCATTGCAGCTTTCCTTTCTTCAGTTTCACTAGCTACTGTACATGGGCTCAGTGGCCTGTCATTTTCCCTTCTCGGCTTTCCCTGGGCACTGTTGTGGTCTTTTAGGGCCTCCACATATAGCTTAGCTCTTTCATTTACTACAGTCTCCACTGATAGAGCTTCTACATGCAGTTTTGCTCCTTCTTTCCCTACAGTCCCCTTCTTTGTGGCTGAGGTAGCGGTCTCTGTTGTCAATCCCAAAATGTTCTTTAGTTCTTTAGGCTGTTTCAGATTTTCCAGTTCCTCTTCTAAACTCTGTATCCTGGCCTCTGCTGCTTTGACTTTCACCTCCCACTTCCTGCTTTCCATGTCTATCCTCTCTTCCATTCTCATGCTAAGTTCTTCTAGTTTCTTTTCCCATTCTTGTTCCCTTTTTTTGAGCTCTGCTGCCCAATCTTCCTTTGCAGTTTCCTCCTCCTGTCCCTTGGGTTTTCTTGTTGCTCTCTGGCAACCCATTTTTGTTTTATCCTGATTGCCTCAGAGTGGGAAACCTATGTAATTCTGTATGTTAGGTTAGTATTGTATATGTCAGAGTGTGGGGGGGGGGGAGGTAGAGGAGGAACTGTGGCTATATGGGAGAGTCGTGGGGAGGGGGAGTGGGAAGGAGAGTGAAGCAAGTGAGTGGGTGAGTGGGAGAGGGAGAGGTGGGGAGGGGGAGGGTGAAAGAGGGAGGGGAGGGATCAGGTGAAAGAGTGAGATGTCGGTGGGGGAGGGGGGGAGTGTGTGTGTAACTCTGGCAATGTGTGTGTGTGTGTGTGTGTGTGTTGCGTGTGTGTGTGTTGTGTGTGTGTTGTGTGTGTGTGTGTGTGGGGGGGGGTGTGGTTGTGTGTGGGTGTGTGTGTGGGTGTGTGTGTGGGTGTGTGGGTGTGTGTGTGGGGGTGTGTGGGTGGGTGTGTGTGGGTGTGTGTGGGTGTGTGGGTGTGTGGGGGTGTGTGGGTGGGTGTGTGGGTGGGTGTGTTGGTGGGTGTGTGTGTGGGTGTGTGTGGGTGTGTGTGTGTGGGGGGGTGTGGGGGTGTGTGGGGGGTGTGTGGGTGGGTGTGTGGGTGGGTGTGTGGGTGGGTGTGTGGGTGTGTGTGGGTGTGTGTGGGTGTGGGTGTGTGTGGGTGTGTGTGGGTGTGTGTGGGGGTGTGTGGGTGTGTGTGAGTGTGTGGGTGTGTGTGGGTGTGTGTGGGTGTGTGGGTGTGTGTGGGTGTGTGTGGGAGTGTGTGGGTGGGTGTGGGTGGGTGTGTGGGTGGGTGTGTGTGGGTGTGAGGGTGTTTACCTGGAGTTTACCTGGAGAGAGTTCCGGGGGTCAACGCCCCCGTGGCCCGGTCTGAGACCAGGCCTCCTGGTGGATCAGAGCCTGGTCAACCAGGCTGTTGCTGCTGGCTGCACGCAAACCAACATACGAGCCACAGCCCGGCTGATCCGGAACTGACTTTAGGTGCTTGTCCAGTGCCAGCTTGAAGACTGCCAGGGGTCTGTTGGTAATCCCCCTTATGTGTGCTGGGAGGCAGTTGAACAGTCTCGGGCCCCTGACACTTATTGTATGGTCTCTTAACGTGCTAGTGACACCCCTGCTTTTCATTGGGGGGATGGTGCATCGTCTGCCAAGTCTTTTGCTTTCGTAATGAGTGATTTTCGTGTGCAAGTTCGGTACTAGTCCCTCTAGGATTTTCCAGCTTTTCACCGTAGCTGCCTCGGACTTTACTCTGTTGACGACTACTCTCTGTGTTCTGTTAGTGAGGAAATTATAGATCCATCGACCGACTTTTCCTGTTATTCCTTTAGCACGCATTTTGTGCGCTATTACGCCATGGTCACACTTGTCGAAGGCTTTTGCAAAGTCTGTATATATTACATCTGCATTCTTTTTGTCTTCTAGTGCATTTAGGACCTTGTCGTAGTGGTCCAATAGTTGAGACAGACAGGAGCGACCTGTTCTAAACCCATGTTGCCCTGGGTTGTGTAACTGATGGGTTTCTAGATGCGTGGTGATCTTGCTTCTTAGGACCCTTTCAAAGATTTTTATGATATGGGATGTTAGTGTTATTGGTCTGTAGTTCTTTGCTGTTGCTTTACTGCCCCCTTTGTGGAGTGGGGCTATGTCTGTTGTTTTTAGTAACTGTGGGACGACCCCCGTGTCCATGCTCCCTCTCCATAGGATGGAAAAGGCTCGTGATAGGGGCTTCTTGCAGTTCTTGATGAACACAGAGTTCCATGAGTCTGGCCCTGGGGCAGAGTGCATGGGCATGTCATTTATCGCCTGTTCGAAGTCATTTGGCGTCAGGATAACATCGGATAGGCTTGTGTTAATCAAATTTTGTGGCTCTCTCATAAAAAATTCATTTTGATCTTCGACTCTCAGTCTGGTTAGCGGCTTGCTAAAAACTGAGTCATATTGGGACTTGCGTAGCTCACTCATTTCCTTGCTGTCATCTGTGTAGGACCCATCTTGTTTAAGTAGGGGCCCAATACTGGACGTTGTTCTCGATTTTGATTTGGCATAGGAGAAGAAATACTTTGGGTTTCTTTCGATTTCATTTATGGCTTTTAGTTCTTCCCGCGATTCCTGACTCCTAAAGGATTCTTTTAGCTTAAGTTCGATGCTTGCTATTTCTCTGACCAGTGTCTCCCTACGCATTTCAGATATATTGACCTCTTTTAGCCGCTCTGTTATTCTTTTCCGTCGCCTGTAAAGGGAGCGCCTGTCTCTTTCTGTTTTACATCTACTAGTCCTTTTTCTTAGAGGAATAAGCCTTGTGCATACATCGAGTGCCACCGAGTTAATCTGTTCTAGGCATAAGTTGGGGTCTGTGTTGCTTAGTATATCTTCCCAGCTTATATCGGTTAGGACTTGGTTTACTTGGTCCCACTTTATGTTTTTGTTATTGAAGTTGAATTTGGTGAATGCTCCCTCGTGACTAATCTCATTATGTCGGTCTGGGGCTCCGCACATACATGACTGAACCTCAATTATGTTGTGATCTGAGTATATTGTTTTTGATATGGTGATATTTCTTATCAGATCATCATTGTTAGTGAAGATGAGGTCTAGTGTATTCTCCAGTCTAGTAGGCTCTATTATTTGCTGGTTTAAATTGAATTTTGTGCAGAGATTTAAAAGCTCGCGTGAGTGTGAGTTTTCATCAGAGCTGCCTCCTGGTGTTATTACTGCAACAATATTATTTGCTATATTCCTCCATTTTAGGTGCCTTAAGTTGAAATCCCCCAGGAGCAAGATGTTGGGTGCAGGAGCTGGAAGGTTTTCCAGACAGTGGTCAATTTTTAACAGCTGTTCCTGGAATTGCTGGGATGTTGCATCCGGAGGCTTGTAGACTATCACAATGACTAGGTTTTGGTTCTCGACCTTTACTGCTAAAACTTCCACTACATCATTTGAGGCATTTAGCAGTTCTGTGCAAACAAGTGACTCTGCAATGTACAGGCCAACCCCCCCCTTTTGCCTGTTCACTCTGTCACATCTGTATAGGTTGTAACCTGGGATCCATATTTCGTTGTCCAAGTGATCCTTTATGTGGGTCTCAGTGAAAGCCGCGAACATTGCCTTTGCCTCTGCAAGCAGTCCACGGATGAAAGGTATTTTGTTGTTTGTTGCTGGCTTTAGACCCTGTATATTTGCAAAGAAGAATGTTATCGGACTGGTGGTATTGTTGGTACTGGGGGGGGAATTTTTTTCCGGCATTAGTATCTGTATCTGTTGGTTTGGAGTGGAGGCCATCGACTGTGGTTCCACTCCAGGAATGACTGGATTTGGTGTACGATTTCTGCCATTTCCTGCCAGTTTTTTTTCCTTCCTGGCACTAAAAAACCTCTCCCTGTTGAGTGGCTGTGGCTACCCAGGTTTTCCCATGGCCTGGATGTTTTGTATCTTTTTGTCCCCTTTAGATGGTATGCCTGGCAATTTAAGTTATAGCACAGTCTTTCCTGTACTGAAGAGGTACACAGTTCAGGGTGAAAAAGCTTACAGGAAGGGAGTTTGCATTTTCCTGTTGTTATATGGGCATGGCATTTCCTAGGGTGGTCATAGTTGCACGTCCCATCTGTTTTTCCAGATTTCCCATGCCAGCAGATACCGAGTGCATAGTATGTGCACAGGCTTGGTTTCCGTTTGCCTTGGGTTTCTGTGACTGTATTCCCTGTTGGTGCATGTTTCCCTGTCTTACTTCTATCCTCCCTAGCACCAACAATGGAGCTCCCACCATTTGTTTTTGGTAATATATCCTCACTATTGCTAGTGGAGTCCTCTTGTTTGCTATTTCCTGCGGTATTTCTAGTTTGCAATATTGGTTTTATCTTATCTTTGACTACACTTGTTTCCCTACTATGGCTCCTGTCCCCTATGGGGTCATTATGTTCCCATCTGTTGTAGAAAGCTTCCAGGTTTTCTATGAAAGCAGCTTTGATGTTGACCTCTTTTAATACCCTTGTGATTTTAGTCCACAGATTTATCTCATTTGGGCATACCCAAAAACACTTCCCTGTTTTAATACTGCTTGTAGCTAGTTCTTGGATATCTGCACATGGGGCGTGACACCAATTTCCACAGAAATGACAATTTATGCATGTGGAAGCCCGTTTGTTTGACTGACCACAGACTACACACAGCTTCATAATGATTTGAATGGTTGATTTACTGCAATTCTACTAGCAACCTCTTGAATATTCTATTAATAACCTGCTAGGTGGTGCACAACGAAACCGTTTGAAACCAGTCCAGGGTTCGGACCAGTCAAGGGTTCGGACCAGTCAAGGGTTCGGACCAGTCAAGGGTTCGGACCAGTCAACGGTTCGGACCAGTCTATCTGATCTGATCAGTGGGTCACTTATTTAAACCATACTGGTCGGTGATTTGAGCTAACACATGAAGGATCTACTGGAAATTATCTACCCGAGTAATATGTGATTTGATTGATACAAAAGTATAACTTGCGTGTTGAAGAGCCGGTGACTGCTGGCACTCCTACAATGATGAACGGTCGAGCCTCCACCCTTGTTTATCAATCGCTGTATCTAGCTTCTCTTTTTTTTTTTTTTTTTTTTTTTTTTCCGTCTCCACCACAATAAATGCTATATTATCACTATAGTTGACTGGTGCAAATTTTGGAGGAAGGGCGCTTTTTCTGTAGTAATAATTGCTTCTCGTTGTGTATATTGTGTATATATTAGGGGCTGGGATGGAGGACATTGTTAGCCGGCTTGACAACATCATGAACGGTAATGGGATCAATCCTATTATTTGCCTCAGTGCTGGAGGCAATGATGTTGGCAAGCGTAGAAGTGAGGATTTAGTTAGAAAGTTCAGGACAGCTATAGACATGATTAGGAAGAAGGGGGGGCGCCCTGTTATATGTGGCATTTTGCCAAGAAGAGGTGTTGGTAATGAATGGTTGTCCAGAGCAATTGGTATTAATTGTTGGCTGGATAAACACTGTAAGGATAATGCAGTACCATTCATTGACAACTGGGACAACTTCTATGGCCGAAATGACATGTATGCCAGGGATGGGGTTCACTTATCCAGGGCAGGTGTGGGTTTTCTTGCTAACTCAGTTGAGGGGGTTGTTAGGACTTTAAACTAGGATTAGTTAGAGGTATGGGTTTTTGCAGGAAAACTGTGAAGTCGCAGGGTAGTAATATGAGTACTAGGAGAACTAGTAATAGGCAAAATGAGGTGGATATTGGAAAGCCAGTGGCACTAATTGACAAGGACAGTAATAGGTTTAGTGGAATAATAGAAAAAAGCAGGAAGGGTAAAGAGAGAGGAGGGTCATTAAAAGTTTATTACACAAATAGTCGCAGTGCTAGGAATAAGATGGGCGAGTTGAGACTAGTTGCTAGTGCAGGTGACATAGATGTATTTGCCATTACTGAGACGTGGTTTAATTCAAAAAGTCGGGACATGCCTGCAGAATGTCACATTCAGGGTTTTAAATTGTTCCAAGTAGATAGAAGTATCGGGAAGGGGGGTGGGGTGGCATTGTATGTCCGAGATCGCTTGAACTGTTGCATAAAAACGGGTATTAAGTCTGAAGTAACACATACAGAGTCTGTTTGGATAGAATTTTCAGAGGGGCATGAAAAATTAATTTTAGGTGTGATATACCGTCCCCCAAACTTAGATAGGGACCAAGGGAGACTACTATGGGAGGAAATTGTTAGGGCCACAAGGCACGATAATGTAGTAATTCTAGGAGACTTTAACTTTAGTCATATTGATTGGAACTTCTTGACTGGGAATATAGAATCATACGATTTCTTAGAAGTAGTTCAGGATTGTTTTTTGAAGCAGTTTGTGACAGAACCTACAAGGGGAAATAACCTGCTTGACTTAGTTCTGGCAAACAATGAATCCCTTGTTAATAATTTAGAAGTTTCAGAGGAACTGGGTGCTAGCGACCACAAATCAATTACATTTAGAATTGAATGGAAGTATGATAGTAGGGATAACTCAGTAACAGTCCCAGATTTTCGCTTAGCAGATTACGATGGGCTTAGAGAACACTTATCATCTGTTGACTGGGGTAACGAAGAGAGCTATCAATATGACAGTTTTCTGAACACAATACATGCTGCTCAAAGAACGTTTATCCCTTATAAGGAAATTAGATCAAATAGAAATGACCCAAAATGGATGAATAATAGGCTGAAATATCTACTAGGGCATAAGAAAGGAATTTATAGGCGTATCAAAAGAGGCGAGGGTCATCTTATGAATCAGTATATTGACATTAAGAGGGACATTAAAAAGGGGATAAGAAAAGCTAAAAGGGACTATGAAATTAAAGTTGCTAGGGATTCTAAAACTAATCCAAAAAGTTTTTTCCAGGTATATAGAACAAAAGTCAGAGATAAGATAGGTCCCCTTAAAAATAACTATGGGCATCTTACTGACAAAGAGAATGAAATGTGCTCGATTTTAAATAATTATTTTCTCTCGGTTTTTACACAGGAAGACACTAATAATATTCCGGTTATTAATTTTTATAGTGGATCAGAAGAAGATAAATTATGTAACATCATAGTCACTAGTGAAATGGTTGTGAAGCAGATAGACAGACTGAAGCAAAATAAGTCGCCGGGTCCTGATGAGGTTTTTTCAAGGGTTCTTAAGGAATGCAAAATGGAAGTCTGTGAACCATTAACTAATATTTTTAATTTATCTCTTCAAACAGGTGTAGTGTCTGATATGTGGAAGATGGCTAATGTAATTCCTATTTTTAAAACAGGGGACAAGTCGTTACCGTCAAATTACCGCCCAATAAGCCTGACCTCAATTGTAGGCAAGTTGCTAGAGTCAATTATAGCTGAGATTATAAGAAGCCATCTCGATAAGCATAGCTTGATTAATGATACTCAGCATGGATTCACAAGAGGCCGGTCTTGTCTAACTAATTTATTAACTTTCTTCAGTAAAGCTTTTGAGGCTGTTGACCACGATAAAGATTTTGATATTGTTTACTTAGATTTTAGTAAGGCATTTGATAGAGTTCCGCACCAAAGACTGTTGAAGAAAGTAGCAGCTCATGGCATTGGGGGAAGGGTGCTCTCGTGGATCGAGTCATGGCTCACAGACAGGAAGCAGAGAGTGTCCATAAATGGGGTTAAATCCGAGTGGGGATCAGTAACAAGTGGCGTTCCACAGGGATCAGTCTTGGGCCCGTTGTTGTTTATAATATATATCAATGATCTTGATGAAGGAATTGCTAGTGATATGAGCAAATTCGCCGATGACACGAAGATAGGTAGGATAATTGATTCAAACGTAGATGTTAGGGAACTTCAGGAGGATTTAGACAAACTCTACTCTTGGTCAGAAAAGTGGCAGATGCAGTTCAATGTAGATAAATGCAAGGTTCTGAAGCTCGGGAGTGCCCATAACCCTAGCACTTATAAGTTAAATAATGTAGAACTTAGCCATACAGATTGCGAAAAGGACTTGGGGGTTATGGTAAGCAGCAACCTTAAACCAAGACAGCAATGCCTAAGCGTACGTAATAAGGCAAATAGATTACTGGGATTTATATCAAGAAGTGTAAGCAACAGAAGTCCAGAGGTCATACTGCAGCTTTATACATCATTAGTAAGGCCTCACCTAGATTATGCAGCTCAATTCTGGTCTCCATATTACAGAATGGACATAAATTCGTTAGAAAACATTCAGCGTAGGATGACTAAATTAATACATAGCATTAGAAATCTTCCTTATGAGGAAAGATTGAAGACTCTTAAGTTACATTCACTTGTTAGACGAAGAATGAGGGGAGACCTGATCGAAGTGTTTAAGTGGAAGATAGGTATTAATAAAGGGGATATTAACAAGGTCTTGAGGATATCTCTCCAAGAGAGAACCCGCAGTAATGGATTTAAATTAGATAAGTTTAGATTTAGAAAGGACATAGGAAAGTATTGGTTTGGAAATAGGGTAGTTGATGAGTGGAACAGTCTACCTAGTTGGGTTATTGAGGCTAGGACTTTGGGTAGTTTCAAATTTAGGTTGGATAAGTACATGAGTGGGAGGGGTTGGATTTGAGTGGGACTTGCACATCGGAGCTTGTTTCTTGGGTGGCATTGAAAATTGGGTTGGGCAAATGTTTTGTTAGTGGGATGAATTGTAAAGGACCTGCCTAGTATGGGCCAACAGGCCTTCTGCAGTGTTCCTCCTTTCTTATGTTATGTTCTTATATTGCGACCGCTGGTAACTACAGGTTATATGAAATTCACAGTAACGTCTGTGGGTGTGAGGGTGTGTGTGGGTGTGTGTGGGTGTGTGTGGGTGTGTGGGTGTGTGTGGGTGTGTGTGGGTGTGTGTGAGTGTGTGTGGGTGTGTGTGGGTGTGCGTGCGCACACTAGGCTACGCTACTCTTTTGAAGATTATAAAAAAAATTTCACAATCAATTCCTTATTAATATGCACTAATATATACTATATAATATTAATTGCGTACACTTGTGTTTGTGTGTGTGTTTACTAGCTTGTCGTTCTTTGAAAAAGAGGGAGGGGGGTCACGTTAACACTTTGTTATTGTTGTTGTTTCACCGGTACTCTCCCGGCCCAGATCTCCGTACACTACGCTACTTTACTTTTTGAAGATTATAGGATTATTTTTTCTCACTCAATTCCTTATTAATATATACTAATGTTTATTATACAATAATTATGGGTGCACACGTGTGTTTGTATGTGCGTACTTGTTTACTAGCTTGTCCCTCAGAAAAACGGGGGGGGGGGGTTCACTAGGCTACACAACTCTTCTGGAGTTTACCTGGCGATATTTAGATAATTTACTAACCACTATCTATCTCCTGGTACTGAAATAGGGAGATAGTGATGGTATAGCATACAACCAGCAGGGCGAGACACTTGAGACTTTAGACACTAACCAAAATTAACCACAAATAGGCAAGTGATGTCGTCTGCACAACAATGGAGGTTCCTGCTGGTCGGCTGCTATCATCTTCAATTTTGTAACTCCTTCAGGAACTTTATCATGCATTCAAGTTTTTATTTTCTTTTTCTTTTAAGACTTGATATTCCCTCTTTTTTCTTCAGTACAGTATTATGGTCATAACAAGTCTGATGATGTTAGCTACATTCACAACACCAACAGCTGGGGATTGACTAATTTTTTCTTACTTTCAGTATTTACTTAATCACTCTTTTATGACCTTATCACTACACTGCTGCTATAATCAACCAACATATGTATTTGTTAATATTTCAGATCACACCGTTAACCCAATTAACTGTTTGGATATTTTGTGTCAACACTGCGGCCAGTAGCCTGATCAGCTGACTGCTACCCTCCCTCACTCAAATTTCATTCAAATTTAAATTGTAAAATTCTTGATCCTATCACATTATTCGCACTCTTGAAAGCTATTACACTCTTGTAGGTATGTTCACTGATTCACTCAGGTACGATGACCGCTAATAATATCTTAGGACAGCCACTAGAACGCTAAATCCTGGGAGCACTATTTAGCTATACTGCTTCACGTGTGTGTGTGTGTGTGTGTGTGTGTGTATACTCACCTATTTGTACTCACCTATTTGTGGTTGCAGGGGTCGAGTCTTAGCTCCTGGCCCCGCCTCTTCACCGGTTGCTACTAGGCCCTCTCTCTCCCTGCTCCATGAGCTTTATCAAACCTCGTCTTAAAACTGTGTATGGTTCCTGCCTCCACTACGTCATTTTCTAGGCTATTCCACTGCCTAACAACTCTATGACTGAAGAAATACTTCCTAATATCTCTCTGACTCATTTGTGTCTTCAACTTCCAATTGTGGCCTCTTGTTTCTGTGTCCCCTCCCTGGAACATCCTGTCTTTGTCCACCTTGTCTATTCCACACAGAATTTTATATGTCGTTATCATGTCTCCATTGACCCTCCTGTCCTCCAGTGTCGTCAGGCCGATTTCCCTTAATCTTTCTTCATAGGATATTCCCCTTAGCGTGTGTGTGTGTGTGTGGGTGTGTGTGTGTGTGTGTGTGTGTGTGTGTGTGTGTGTGTGAGTGTGAGTGTGATAATGAGATAATGAGAACCTTCAAAACTAGGGAGGCCAAGCCCATGATGACACTCTTCAGGTCACTTGTTCTATCTAAGCTGGAATATTGCTGCACACTAACAGCACCTTTCAAGGCAGGTGAAATTGCCGACCTAGAAAATGTACAGAGAACTTTCACGGCGCGCATAACGGAGATAAAACACCTCAATTACTGGGAGCGCTTGAGGTTCCTAAACCTGTATTCCCTGGAACGCAGGAGGGAGAGATACATGATTATATACACCTGGAAAATCCTAGAGGGACTAGTACCGAACTTGCACACGAAAATCACTCACTACGAAAGCAAAAGACTTGGCAGACGATGCACCATCCCCCCAATGAAAAGCAGGGGTGTCACTAGCACGTTAAGAGACCATACAATAAGTGTCAGGGGCCCGAGACTGTTCAACTGCCTCCCAGCACACATAAGGGGGATTACCAACAGACCCCTGGCAGTCTTCAAGCTGGCACTGGACAAGCACCTAAAGTCAGTTCCTGATCAGCCGGGCTGTGGCTCGTACGTTGGTTTGCGTGCAGCCAGCAGCAACAGCCTGGTTGATCAGGCTCTGATCCACCAGGAGGCCTGGTCACAGACCGGGCCGCGGGGGCGTTGACCCCCGGAACTCTCTCCAGGTAAACTCCAGGTAATTCATGCGGCTAGTAGTACTGAAGGACGTGTACTCAATTCTAAGATGGTGGTTGATAGCGTAATCCGGCGTGTGGGTATGCTGAGATTACATGGGTTAACTCTCCACCAACGGGTGATGGGGTGATAGTTACAAACTCCATCCTATGTGCTAAAGTGTGGCATGTTGTGCGTGTATCTTTGTTGTGCCCAAGAGATGAGACACATTTATTGGTGCGTGTGTTTCGGTTTATCTGGGGAAGTCGTTGTTGCTGGTTACGACGCAGTGTGCTTAGTTTAAGTGTTCGCAAAGGGGGTTTGGGATTATTAGATTTTCATGCATCAATGCTTGCCCTTTTTGTCAAGCATACATACGTGCAATACCTGCGAGTGACAGGTAATCCAGTTAGCGAGACGTATCAATACCTGTGTTCATTCGTCTCTCGACCTGCGGGGAGAGAGGACGCTTCTACTGGTTCTCTTGAACGCCACCTGGTGAGGAAAATATAGTATTAGCACCAAGATGGCGGACCGACTGTACCGGCGCATAAATACTGTCTGCATTCAGCTGGTTAGAGGATCTTTAAGCAACGACACGATGAACGTTCTCCTGCCAAGCATTATCAGGGACTGTTATGGCATCCCCAATGAAGAGCTGTATGGTGTGGCACTGAATGGAATGTCAAGGGTCTTCGTGAAGTTCATGAGGGCTGACTTCTACTCTACCATCGTAGATGAATTTCAAGAACGACGGATGAGTATCAATTCGGCAGTGGAAGTATGCTTGCATGATGTGTCTAAGTATTTTACTTGGGTGAAGGTAAGGAATGTACCTTTTGAGGCAACAGCATACAGCATCCAAGATGTGTTCAGTGGTTATGGAACTGTACACTCGACGAGCATGGGAATGTGGAGGGACGGCCCTTATGAGGGGATGCCGGAAGGATCCTGCACACTGAAAATGACCCTGAGGAGACCGATACCATCATATGTTACATTGCGTAACCATAGAACACAGGTTTTTGTACACTATGCGGGGCAGAGGAAGACGTGCCGTTTATGTGACTCTTATGAGCACATGGTGGCACAATGCCCCAGGAGACAGGGGCCTAGGCGTCAGGAGACAGCTGCTGTGGATACGCCATTAGAAGCCACGGATGTTATGACGGGTGAAGTGGAAAGCCGGGGTACAGGCCTATGGAGTGAGGAGGTCGACAGGGCAGAGGTGGTTTTGGAGACGTGTGTTACACTACCAGTGGAAACGGGGGGGAGGGAATATCGCTGTCAGACAGGCCGTTAGATAATGCAGAGTCAGCTCAGGACGGGATTTTGGAGGCTGTGCTGAAGGATTTTTTGGAAGAGTCGGAGCATGGTGTGGAAAGTGATGTGAGGTCAGGTGATGACAAGGTGATGGATGAACAGAAGCAGGGTAAGGAAGACTTGAGTGAGGTTCGCAAGGAGAGCAATGTGGTGGTGGAGGTCCATCAAGAAGATGTGGTAGCAGAAGAAATGTATGTAGAGGGTAGCTCCCGCAAGAGATCAGCGGGGGCATCAGACATGGACGAGGTCCTCACACCAGCGCAGAGGCCTGGGAAGAAGATGTGGGCAGCTGTGGTTGCAAAGGCAAGTCAGGGAGGAGGGGGGGGCAATGGGAAGCTAGGTGGGAAGGGACAGGGAGGGGTTGGAGGGCAGGAACGAGGGATTGATAGAGAAGAACCGAGACCTATGAAAGGAGGACCAAGTAAGCCTCAGCGGCACAGGGGTAAGCCGCCATTCTTGTAAAATTCAGGTGTGTAACTTTCAATGTAAACGGTCTTAAAAACGAGGTCAAGAGGGTATGGTTAGAGTGGGTTTTGAGGAGATTTAGTATTGATGTCTGTTTTTTGCAGGAACATAACCATAGGTTAGGATGTGAGTTGTTGTTGAAAGGTTATAGGTTGTTTACATGTGATGCTTTGAGGTTGAAAGGAGGTGTGGCTGTGGCGGTAAAGGAGACCAGTCCTTTGCGTATCCTGGGTTGGGAGGAGGGGGGGGGGGGTGGGAGGGTTGTCAGGGTGGATGGGTTTTGGGGGGCCAGGAGGGTTAGTTTTGTAGGTGTGTACATGCCAGCAACTAGTAACACTAGAGTGAAGGTGGATTTTGTACGCGAGGTTCTGGTATATCACTTGAGAGGTTTACCTGCTTTTACGGTGATTGGTGGGGATTGGAATTGTGTCATTAGGAAGGGTGATGTGGTTCCGAGGGGGGCGGGTTGTGTTTTGGGGGTTCTGCGGGATGTTTTGCGAGATGTTGGAGCGGTAGATGTGGTGGGAAGTAGGGGATGTGGAGTGGAGCACACTTTTATTCGTAGGGGATATGAGGCACGGTTAGATAGGATTTATGTTAGGCAGGGCATAGGTGTGGAGAGGGTGAGGACTATCGATGTGGGTTTTTCTGATCATCGTGCTGTTATAGCAGATTTGAGGGTAGATGGCATAGTGAGGGTTTATGCAGGATATTGGAAATTAAATGTGAGGCTACTTAGGGAAGAGGGTGACCCTACGGGGTTTGAAGATTGGTGGAAATCCTTTTGGGAGACTAGGAATATGGAAATGGATTTGCTGGATTGGTGGGAAATGAGGGCTAAAGTTGAAATTGGGAAATTTTTTAAAGTACGGGGTAAGGAGATGGCTAGGTGGAGCTATGGCCTACAAAATTATCTTGAGGGTCAGTTAAATGACTGTTATGCAGAGGAACGTGTGGGGCGGAGTGAGGACATGGAACGTTTGCGAAATAGGTTGGCGGAAATTCACAATGAAAAATTTGAGGCAATTCGAGTTAGGGCAGGGTTGGAGGATGTCTTAAGGGGAGATAGGCCATCGGGTTTTGTATTAAGGAGGTTTAAGGAACGGCAGGCGAAGACCACCTTGGCGTATATTGAGGCAGGTACAGGGGGGGGTGGCTTTGAGGAGGGTCAAGGCCTATCCACCACGGAAAATATTAGTTTGTATGCAGATTTTTGGTTTAGGGAGAAGTGGAGGAGGGTTGGCAGGGGAGTGGGTGAGGGACGGTTTGGGGATGAAGGGTTTAATAGAGTATTAAGTGAGCAGGACAGTGACAGAATCGAGGGTAGTATTAATGTAGAGGAGGTGGAGGAGGCAGTTTTTGGGATGTGCCAGGGTAAAACCCCAGGTATAGACGGAATACCAAACGATTTTTATAGGTATCATTGGGGGAGTGTACGGCATTGTCTGGTGGGGGTTTTGAATTGTATGTTAAGTAGTGGGAGGATGGGGAAATCACAAAGAACGGGTGTCACGGTTTTAGTGCCCAAAAAGAAGGAATGCCGAGTTTTGAATGATTACCGGGCGATTACGTTAATGTGCTCTGATTACAAGATTTTTGCTAAGGTTTTGGGCAACAGAATGAGGAAAGTGTTGGGTTTAGTGTTACATAGGGGACAGTTGGGAATTCCGGGAAGAAGGATGAGGGATGGACATGGTTTGATTAGGGATTTTCTAGAGAGATGTACGGGAGGGGGAATACTAGGTTTAGATTGGGTGAATGCTTATGATTGCGTGGACAGAGATTTCTTAGGGGTTTGCTTAGAGAGGTTGGGGTTTTGGGAGGGGGTAGTGAGGTGGGTGAACACCCTGTATGATGGGGCAGAGGTGAGGGTACAGGTCAATGGGAGGTTGGGTGAAAGTGTACCAATGGAGAGAGGTTTGAGACAGGGCTGTCCGATGTCACAGCTGCTCTTTGCGTGTGTGCAGAATCCTTTTTATGAGTCTGTTGAGAGGGTAATGAACAATCAGGAGATGGAAGGGGGGTGCAAAGGGGGCATCGTTGGGTATGTGGATGATACTACTGTTTTGCTAAGGGGTAAGGAGGAGTTAAGGAGGGTGGGTAGAGTGATTCAGATGTTTGGTATGAATACCGGAATGAGAGTTAATACGGTGAAATCAAGGTTACTAGAGGTCGGTAATTGGATAGGGGGGGGCTTGGGGATAGGGTTAGGATGGACAGTGGTTGACAGAATCAAGGTATGTGGGATATGGTATTTGGCGGAAGTGCAGGCATGCAGAAGGGTAAATTCGGAGTCTGTCACGGGTAAGGTTTTAAGTAGACTAGGAGGTTTAAGTGCGAGGGACTTAGCTTTACATCAGAGGGTAGTGGTGGTAAATTCACTTGTCTATAGCAAGGTATGGGGGGTGGCAGAGGTTTTTCCCTTAGAGGTACGAGATATTGTGGAAATGCAGAGGAGGGTGCTGAAGTTTGTGTGGGGATTTGGGAGGGCATGGTTAAGTAAGGAGGTAGTTATGACGGATGTTCGGAGAGGGGGTTTAGGTTTGTTGCCTTTAGGACTGAGAGTAATGGCTGTATATATCAAGTGGAGGTATCTGAGGGAAGGGGGTGTGAGGGGCGCTAAAGTAGGAAGAGTTATGGAGGAGGCACGTAAATGGTGGAGTGGGAAGGATTTGAGGGTTTGTGAAGATATGTTGAGATTTTTATTGACAGTGCAACAGGTGGATAAAATCAAAGTGAAACGGTTGGTGAGGGTAGTGAAAGGTCAAGGAATTATGCAAGGGGTAGCCGTGTATCCAACGTATGATTGGGGGGTTATTTGGAAAGATTTTAGTAAGCTTCGGATACCGGCTAGAGTAAGAGAATTAGTATATAGGTTTATCATGGGGATTCTGGCTTCCAAGGAGGTGTTACGTAGTATGGGGTTTGTGGAAGAGGCTTTTTGTCAGTTTTGTGGTGATGTTGAAACGGCGTTTCATGTGGTTTTTTTTTGTACCTCCTTGGAGGGGGTGAGATCATGGATGGGTGGGGTTATCAGAATGTTGGGGGGGGGGGGGGTCGTTTGCCGCTTTTAAGGGCTTTACTACTGGATGTAAGGGGAGTTCCTAGGGATGTTGGAAGGGCTATAATGTATATCATAGTGGATTATCTGGACATTTCATGGGGAATGAGGGGATTAAGGGGTGATATGAGGATAAAAGCGTTGGCGGCCAGATTCGATAGGACGAAGTGTAGGAATAAGTTGGTTTATGGGGCGTCTTGGGAAAAAAGTTTCCCGGAAGATTATAGGAATCTCACTGTGGGGTCCCTTAGGCGGGGTCCCTGAGGATGGACAAAGGAGTGGTCTCCTTATGGGGGGATGTAAAGGGGGGGGGTGGTTTTTGGTTTATCTGGAACTGATGTAGTGTGTAAGAGGAAGGTAGTGAGAATTAGGTATGGATGGTACGCCATGTTTCACGAGAATGTTTGTCATAGTGAGATATAAGTGTGGTTTCCAGGGTTACATTTCTAAGCCTGATGGTTATGTTCACTGGGTTTAAAATTTCCTTGAAAGCCAGGATACCGAGGCCTTAAGATCTCGTTTTTAAGTAATTAGATTGGCACGTTGGTATCAACACAAAATTTTTCTGAGATACGTGTCAGTTCTTTTGGGACTGGCACATTACAGCAGCCTTATTCTTATAACTACTCTAGTTTTATTTTAGTCTCGGGTTCTTTAAATAATTTACATAGCCTAGTATTGTACCGCTAATGTGGCAAGTGGTGTATTATCTTGCATTTTGAGTGTGAACTTCACTATATGCAATGTTTTGAATGTTTGTAATTCATGGTTAACATTAATATTTGATATCATATTGGTGGTGTATATTCTTCTACTTATTACAGTGTAGGTGTATATGAATGTAATGTTTCATATCTGTTTGAGTCTGTAAATTTTGTGTTTTTGTCTTGTTCATGCACTACCAACTTTTAGGTTTTGATGAGGTCAGGGTATGACCTTTCATTAGGATAATTCAATGTATGTTATTTAGAACGGGGACTGTACATACGGGGAGGGGGGGGGTAGAAGTGTCAGCTGTGTCTGCACTGGCAATAATGATTATTATAAAAGGAGGGTTTATAGGTTATGTATATGGTTGTGGGGTTATGTATATGGTTGTAATATGGCTTTGATCTATGGTGTTCTTAAAATGTACCGGGATTGTGTACTAGAGGTTTTGTAATATCTAGTATGGTTTTTAATTTTATACTATAATCATGATTGTATTTGCTCTGTTTATAAAATTCTGTATTGTAAGGATGTGGAAGGTTGGGTTTTCAATATTGTGGTGTATGTGTTAGGTCTGGTGCTCCTGTTTAGCCAAGTACTTGTGACAAGCAAGTAAACTATATGTATTTTTTCTGTATACCGATCTGAGTTGTATATTAATTTAATTTATATATATGTATGTGTGTGTGTGTATATGTGTATGTATGTGTATGTGTATGTGTATATATATATATGTATATATATATATATATGTATATATATGTATATATATATATATATATATATATATATATATATGTATATGTGTATATGTGTATATATGTATGTGTATGTATGTATTGTCATCAATACTAAGTACTTCTATAAAGTTACAGTGGATGTGGTTGGTTTTATTGACTAGTTTGTAATGTTGGTGTTTAATTTCATGTTCGGAGAGGTATGAAGTTCACTGTATGTACCATTTATTTTATTTTTCACCGTGGTTTGTTTTGTAAGTAATACAATGTATTATGTATATGCAGTTTTTTAAATAAAATATAAAAAAAAAAAAATACCTGTGCGAGTGTGTTAAGGGGCATGATCGCCATATATGCGTAGATATGTTGCGCGTGCTTACAGTTGTTTCGAATCCGCGCACGTGTAAATTGCGTATCTTAGTTCGGGCGACTATGGAAGCTGACGTGGCACCGGTCTGTAGTCAGTTTCCGTTGTACGCTTGGGCTGATATTTGGAACCGTCTGGTGGATCTTCCGTTGCGACCCGTAGTTCGTGAAACGGTATATAAATTTTTTCATAACATCTTGCCGTCCGGGTCCGTTTTGTGTACACGACGGTTACGTGATATTCCGTCCTGTAGCGATTGTGGGATAGAAGAAACTGTTTTTCATGCGATTTATTTTTGCGAGCGGTTGGAAGCCGTGCGCTGTTGGCTCGGTAGACTTATTAGGTGGGTGGGGGGGGGTTGTCTACCTTACGTGTCCTTAGTTTAGACGTGGGGGGGGGTCCCGGATGACGTCGAAAGGGCATTGGGGTGTTAGTATCAGATTTTATTCATACATATTGGGTGCTCCGGACAGCTGGAACAATTGAGAGGGTACACGGTATTATAGCAGTCATGTATCGAACCAAGTGTAGGAACAAGCTGTTGTTTGGGAATCGGTGGGAGCGTAGTTTTCCATATACCTACCGTAGTTTCCGTGTTCCGGATTTATGGAATTTGTACGACGTAAAAACGTAAAAGGACTGGTCTCTCGTATGTGTTTTGAGTGCGTGGTTTGGTGTGAGAGTAATAAGTAAGGTTGTGTTTGGTGTGAGAGTAATAAGTAAGGTTGTGTTTGGTGTGAGAGTAATAAGTAAGGCTGTGTTTGGTGTGAGAGTAATAAGTAAGGATGTGTTTGGTGTGAGAGTAATAAGTAAGGTTGTGTTTGGTGTGAGAGTAATAAGTAAGGCTGTGTTTGGTGTGAGAGTAATAAGTAAGGTTGTGAGAGTAATAAGTAAGGCTGTGTTTGGTGTGAGAGTAATAAGTAAGGCTGTGTTTGGTGTGAGAGCAATAAGTAAGGCTGTGTTTGGTGTGAGAGTAATAAGTAAGGCTGTGTTTGGTGTGAGAGTAATAAGTAAGGCTGTGTTTGGTGTGAGAGTAATAAGTAAGGTTGTGTTTGGTGTGAGAGTAATAAGTAAGGTTGTGTTTGGTGTGAGAGTAATAAGTAAGGCTGTGTTTGGTGTGAGAGTAATAAGTAAGGTTGTGTTTGGTGTGAGAGTAATAAGTAAGGTTGTGTTTGGTGTGAGAGTAATAAGTAAGGTTGTGTTTGGTGTGAGAGTAATAAGTAAGGCTGTGTTTGGTGTGAGAGTAATAAGTAAGGTTGTGTTTGGTGTGAGAGTAATAAGTAAGGTTGTGTTTGGTGTGAGAGTAATAAGTAAGGCTGTGTTTGGTGTGAGAGTAATAAGTAAGGCTGTGTTTGGTGTGAGAGTAATAAGTAAGGTTGTGTTTGGTGTGAGAGTAATAAGTAAGGTTGTGTTTGGTGTGAGAGTAATAAGTAAGGCTGTGTTTGGTGTGAGAGTAATAAGTAAGGTTGTGAGAGTAATAAGTAAGGCTGTGTTTGGTGTGAGAGTAATAAGTAAGGTTGTGTTTGGTGTGAGAGTAATAAGTAAGGTTGTGTTTGGTGTGAGAGTAATAAGTAAGGCTGTGTTTGGTGTGAGAGTAATAAGTAAGGTTGTGTTTGGTGTGAGAGTAATAAGTAAGGTTGTGTTTGGTGTGAGAGTAATAAGTAAGGTTGTGTTTGGTGTGAGAGTAATAAGTAAGGTTGTGTTTGGTGTGAGAGTAATAAGTAAGGTTGTGTTTGGTGTGAGAGTAATAAGTAAGGTTGTGTTTGGTGTGAGAGTAATAAGTAAGGTTGTGTTTGGTGTGAGAGTAATAAGTAAGGTTGTGTTTGGTGTGAGAGTAATAAGTAAGGTTGTGTTTGGTGTGAGAGCAATAAGTAAGGTTGTGTTTGGTGTGAGAGTAATAAGTAAGGTTGTGTTTGGTGTGAGAGTAATAAGTAAGGTTGTGTTTGGTGTGAGAGTAATAAGTAAGGTTGTGTTTGGTGTGAGAGTAATAAGTAAGGTTGTGTTTGGTGTGAGAGTAATAAGTAAGGTTGTGTTTGGTGTGAGAGTAATAAGTAAGGTTGTGTTTGGTGTGAGAGTAATAAGTAAGGTTGTGTTTGGTGTGAGAGTAATAAGTAAGGTTGTGTTTGGTGTGAGAGTAATAAGTAAGGTTGTGTTTGGTGTGAGAGTAATAAGTAAGGTTGTGTTTGGTGTGAGAGTAATAAGTAAGGTTGTGTTTGGTGTGAGAGTAATAAGTAAGGTTGTGTTTGGTGTGAGAGTAATAAGTAAGGTTGTGTTTGGTGTGAGAGTAATAAGTAAGGTTGTGTTTGGTGTGAGAGTAATAAGTAAGGTTGTGTTTGGTGTGACAGCAATAAGTAAGGCTGTGTTTGGTGTGAGAGTAATAAGTAAGGCTGTGTTTGGTGTGAGAGTAATAAGTAAGGCTGTGTTTGGTGTGAGAGTAATAAGTAAGGCTGTGTTTGGTGTGAGAGTAATAAGTAAGGTTGTGTTTGGTGTGAGAGTAATAAGTAAGGCTGTGTTTGGTGTGAGAGTAATAAGTAAGGCTGTGTTTGGTGTGAGAGTAATAAGTAAGGTTGTGTTTGGTGTGAGAGTAATAAGTAAGGTTGTGTTTGGTGTGAGAGTAATAAGTAAGGTTGTGTTTGGTGTGAGAGTAATAAGTAAGGTTGTGTTTGGTGTGAGAGTAATAAGTAAGGCTGTGTTTGGTGTGAGAGCAATAAGTAAGGTTGTGTTTGGTGTGAGAGTAATAAGTAAGGTTGTGTTTGGTGTGAGAGTAATAAGTAAGGTTGTGTTTGGTGTGAGAGTAATAAGTAAGGTTGTGTTTGGTGTGAGAGTAATAAGTAAGGTTGTGTTTGGTGTGAGAGTAATAAGTAAGGCTGTGTTTGGTGTGAGAGCAATAAGTAAGGTTGTGTTTGGTGTGAGAGTAATAAGTAAGGTTGTGTTTGGTGTGAGAGTAATAAGTAAGGTTGTGTTTGGTGTGAGAGTAATAAGTAAGGTTGTGTTTGGTGTGAGAGTAATAAGTAAGGTTGTGTTTGGTGTGAGAGTAATAAGTAAGGCTGTGTTTGGTGTGAGAGTAATAAGTAAGGTTGTGTTTGGTGTGAGAGTAATAAGTAAGGTTGTGTTTGGTGTGAGAGTAATAAGTAAGGTTGTGAGAGTAATAAGTAAGGCTGTGTTTGGTGTGAGAGCAATAAGTAAGGTTGTGTTTGGTGTGAGAGTAATAAGTAAGGCTGTGTTTGGTGTGAGAGTAATAAGTAAGGTTGTGTTTGGTGTGAGAGTAATAAGTAAGGTTGTGTTTGGTGTGAGAGTAATAAGTAAGGTTGTGTTTGGTGTGAGAGTAATAAGTAAGGTTGTGTTTGGTGTGAGAGTAATAAGTAAGGCTGTGTTTGGTGTGAGAGTAATAAGTAAGGTTGTGTTTGGTGTGAGAGTAATAAGTAAGGTTGTGTTTGGTGTGAGAGTAATAAGTAAGGTTGTGTTTGGGTACGAGAAAGTGTAAGGAAGGTAAAATAGGAGTTTATTAGATTGTTTTTATTATCCTTGGACTCGTAGTACAGTTTTCATGTGTCAGACCGTGACTTTTAAATCTCCATCAAACAAATGTACTATTGCTATATAGTATTGTAACCATTATGGGTTACAGGTCACGGTATGGTTTGGAATAAATTTATGAACATCATATGTATATGATGTGTAAATAAGAGTCGGTTATTATTTATTGGTTGTAACATGTCTTACCGAGCTCAATAATTACATCATTACCTAATGTTTTAATTAATGTGGATAGGACAGTTGCAGGCATGTTACGGGAGGGGGGGTGGGGAGGGGGAAGATATAGCACTGCTTCGAGGTAGGATTGAGGAGATTCATAATGAACGTTTTGACGCGATACGTTTTCGTTCAGGGTTGGACGATGTGTTGTGGGGGGATAAGCCGACTGGGTATGTGCTGCGTAAGTTTAGGGAGCGTAGGAGTGTGACCACGTTATTGCAATTAGAGACTAGTGCGGGAGTGGGGGATTACCCGGAAGGTGAGGTCCTCGTCTCCACTGAGAGTATGAGCATTTATGCAGGTGAATGGCTCAGGAGAAAATGGAGAGAGGGTGGGAGCCGGGGCGCCTGGCAGGAGTCTTTCGGTAGGGGGGTTCACAAGGCTATAGGAGAAAAGGATAGGGTGGGGTTGGAGGCTGATATTAGTGAGGCAGAGGTGGCAGATGCGGTTTTCAGCATGAATACGGGTAAGGCGCCAGGCAATGACGGTTTGCCTATTGACTTTTATAGGGCTCATTGGGGGTGCATGAGGCATTGTTTAGTTGGGGTTTTGAAAAATATGCTAGATGGAAAGAGAATGGGCGAGTCACAACGTACAGGCATAGTAGTATTAGTACCAAAGAAGGAAGGGGCGCAGGCACTGAGTGCTTTCCGGGCAATTTCCGTAATGTGCGCAGACTATAAGGTATTCGCAAAGATTCTAGGGAAGAGAATGAAGGCAGTTCTCAGAGCGCTTTTACACAGAGGTCAGTTTGGGATTCCAGGGAGGAGTATGCGGGATGGACACGGGCGCATAAGGGATTTCTTAGAGGGCTGTGGAGGGGGAGGGGTTCTAGGGGTTGATTGGGAGAATGCGTATGATTGTGTGGACAGGGTGTTTTTGCGTGAGAGTTTGTGTGATTTGGGTTTTGGTGGTAGGGTGGGTGGATGCATTGTATGCGGGGGCGATCATGTGTGTGCAGGTAAACGGTAGGTTGGGTTCTGGGATTCGTATGGAGAGGGGTTTGCGGCAGGGTTGCCCACTTTCACAGCTATTATTTGCTTGCGTTCAGAACCCATTTTATGAGCTTGTAGACCGAGAGTTGTGTGGGGAGGGGGTTGAGGGGAATGACGGGGGGGTTGTGGGTTACGTTGATGATACGACGATCTTACTTAGTGGAAGGGAGGATTTTTCAAGGGTGGGTAGAGTCATCGAGAAGTTTGGGGCCGTAACAGGAATGAGGGTAAACAAAAGCAAGTCGATGTTGTTAGAGGTGGGCACCTGGGTAGGCGGGAGATTGGGCCAGGGGTTTGGATGGAATGTAGTAGAACGGATTAAGATTTGTGGGATTTGGTACACAGCGGACAGGCAGGGAAGTAGAAAGATTAATTCAGAGGCAGTTCGGGACAGGGCAGTGGGTAGGCTACGTGGCCTTCGGGCCAGAGATGTTACGTTGCACCAAAGGGCTGTGATTGTGAATTCGTTGGTATACAGTAAGGTTTGGGGAGCGGCGGCAGTATATCCTTTGAGAAATTGTGATGTAACAGACATACAGAGGAGGGCATTAAGGTATATATGGGGTTATGGGAGGGCATGGTTGGGAAGTGACGTAGTAATGACTGGGGTGCATCAGGGGGGATTGGGTTTGTTGGCATTGGGGCCCAGGGTGAGGGCAATATACATCAAGGTGAGATACCTCAGTGCGGAGGGGGGGTCTGGGGGCGGCGTGTGGGGGAGGTGATGCGGGACTTACGTTGTTGGTGGAGTGGGAGGGACCTGGAGGTGTGTGAGGATATGTTGAGGTATATGTTAAGAGTGCGAGATGTGCGTCATTTGCAAATAGGGAGGCTGGTGGGGGTAGAGTATCATCGGGAGACGCTGCAAGGGGTGGCTGTCTTCCCCATATATAATTGGAGGGTAATATGGGAGGAATTTCGAAAGCTAAGAATGCCAGCAAGGGTGAGAGAAGTGGTCTACAGATTCCTCATGGGGACATTGGCGTCAAAACAGGTGTTGAGGCAGATGGGATATGTGAGTGATGCTTCATGTGTGCATTGTGGCGACGTGGAAAATGCTTTCCATGTGGTGTACTTTTGTCCTTTTTTGGAAAATGTAAGGGTGTGGTTGAGGGGTGTTTTTGGATTATTGGAAGGGGGAAGGGTGGGGGTCCTTAGGGCTTTACTTTTAGACGTGGGAGGAGTGTCTAATGAGGTAGCGAGGGCGTTAAGGTATATAATGGTTGATTTTTTGTATGTTTCTTGGGGAATGAGGGAGGTGGGGGGTAATGTCAGGATCAAGGCCTTAGCGGCGAGTTTTTATAGGTCGGTGGGTAGGAATAGGAGCTTATATGGGGGGTCAGTGGGTTGCTCTTTTTCCGGAGAGTTATCGGGGACTGACTGTGGCACGACTACTGCAGTTGGTGCCGGGGAAAGGCAGCAAGGGGTTGGCTTCCGGAGGTGAGTGATGAGTACTTGGAGATGATTGTAGTAAGGAAGAGAAGAGATGGTGGATGCTCCAGTGGTGTATGTGAGATAACATGATGTAAGGCCTGTCTGTGTGAAGGCCTTTGTGTGTGTGTGTGTGTGTGTGTGTGTGTGTGTGTGTGTGTGTGTGTGTGTGTACTCACCTAGTTGAGGTTGCGGGGGTCGAGTCCGAGCTCCTGGCCCCGCCTCTTCACTGATCGCTACTAGGTCACTCTCCCTGAGCCGTGAGCTTTATCATACCTCTGCTTAAAGCTATGTATGGATCCTGCCTCCACTACATCGCTTCCCAAACTATTCCACTTACTGACTACTCTGTGGCTGAAGAAATACTTCCTAACATCCCTGTGATTCATCTGTGTCTTCAGCTTCCAACTGTGTCCCCTTGTTACTGTGTCCAATCTCTGGAACATCCTGTCTTTGTCCACCTTGTCAATTCCTCTCAGTATTTTGTATGTCGTTATCATGTCCCCCCTATCTCTCCTGTCCTCCAGTGTCGTCAGGTTGATTTCCCTTAACCTCTCCTCGTAGGACATACCTCTTAGCTCTGGGACTAGTCTTGTTGCAAACCTTTGCACTTTCTCTAGTTTCTTCACGTGCTTGGCTAGGTGTGGGTTCCAAACTGGTGCCGCATACTCCAATATGGGCCTAACATACACGGTGTACAGGGTCCTGAATGATTCCTTATTAAGATGTCGGAATGCTGTTCTGAGGTTTGCTAGGCGCCCATATGCTGCAGCAGTTATTTGGTTGATGTGCGCTTCAGGAGATATGCCTGGTGTTATACTCACCCCAAGATCTTTTTCCTTGAGTGAGGTTTGTAGTCTCTGACCCCCTAGACTGTATTCCGTCTGCGGCCTTCTTTGCCCTTCCCCAATCTTCATGACTTTGCACTTGGTGGGATTGAACTCCAGGAGCCAATTGCTGGACCAGGTCTGCAGCCTGTCCAGATCCCTTTGTAGTTCTGCCTGGTCTTCGATCGAGTGAATTCTTCTCATCAACTTCACGTCATCTGCAAACGGGGACACCTCAGAGTCTATTCCTTCCGTCATGTCGTTCACAAATACCAGAAACAGCACTGGTCCTAGGACTGACCCCTGCGGGACCCCGCTGGTCACAGGTGCCCACTCTGACACCTCGCCACGTACCATGACTCGCTGCTGTCTTCCTGACAAGTATTCCCTGATCCATTGTAGTGCCTTCCCTGTTATCCCTGCTTGGTCCTCCAGTTTTTGCACCAATCTCTTGTGTGGAACTGTGTCAAACGCCTTCTTGCAGTCCAAGAAAATGCAATCCACCCACCCCTCTCTCTCTTGTCTTACTGCTGTCACCATGTCATAGAACTCCAGTAGGTTTGTGACACAGGATTTCCCGTCCCTGAAACCATGTTGGCTGCTGTTGATGAGATCATTCCTTTCTAGGTGTTCCACCACTCTTCTCCTGATAATCTTCTCCATGATTTTGCATACTATACATGTCAGTGACACTGGTCTGTAGTTTAATGCTTCATGTCTGTCTCCTTTTTTAAAGATTGGGACTACATTTGCTGTCTTCATGCCTCAGGCAATCTCCCTGTTTCGATAGATGTATTGAATATTGTTGTTAGGGGTACACATAGCGCCTCTGCTCCCTCTCTCAATACCCATGGGGAGATGTTATCTGGCCCCATTGCCTTTGAGGTATCTAGCTCACTCAGAAGCCTCTTCACTTCTTCCTCGGTTGTGTGCACTGTGTCCAGCACTTGGTGGTGTGCCCCACCTCTCCGTCTTTCTGGAGTCCCTTCTGTCTCCTCTGTGAACACTTCTTTGAATCTCTTGTTGAGTTCTTCACATACTTCACGGTCATTTCTTGTTGTCTCTCCTCCTTCCTTCCTTAGCCTGATTACCTGGTCCTTGACTGTTGTTTTCCTCCTGATGTGGCTGTACAACAGTTTCGGGTCAGATTTGGCTTTCGCTGCTATGTCATTTTCATATTGTCTTTGGGCCTCCCTTCTTATCTGTGCATATTCGTTTCTGGCTCTACGACTGTTCTCCTTATTCTCCTGGGTCCTTTGCCTTCTATATTTCTTCCATTCCCTAGCACACTTGGTTTTTGCCTCCCTGCACCTTTGGGTAAACCATGGGCTCATCCTGGCTTTTTCATTAATCCTGTTACCCTTGGGTACAAACCTCTCCTCAGCCTCCTTGCATTTTGTTGCTACATATTCCATCATCTCATTAACTGGCTTCCCTGCCAGTTCTCTGTCCCACTGAACCCCGTTCAGGTAGTTCCTCATTCCTGTGTAGTCCCCTTTCTTGTAGTTTGGCTTCATTCGTCCTGGCCTTCCTGCTTCTCCCTCCACTTGTAGCTCTACTGTGTATTCGAAGCTTAAAACCACATGGTCACTGGCCCCAAGGGGTCTTTCATATGTGATGTCCTCGATATCTGCACTACTCAAGGTGAATACTAAGTCCAGCCTTGCTGGTTCATCCTCTCCTCTCTCTCTTGTAGTGTCCCTTACGTGTTGGCACATGAAGTTTTCCAGTACCACCTCCATCATCTTAGCCCTCCATGTATCTTGGCCCCCATGTGGGTCCAAGTTCTCCCAATCGATCTCCTTGTGGTTAAAGTCACCCATGATCAGGAGCTTTGCCCTGCATGCATGAGCTCTTCTGGCCACTCTAGCCTGTGTGTGTGTGTGTGTGTGTGGTGTGTGTGTGTGGTGTGTGTGTGTGGTGTGTGTGTGTGGTGTGTGTGTGTGGTGTGTGTGTGTGGTGTGTGTGGTGTGTGTGTGTGTGTGTGGTGTGTGTGTGTGGTGTGTGTGTGTGGTGTGTGTGTGTGGTGTGTGTCTGTGTGCGTGTCTGTGTGAGTGTGTGTGTGGGTGGGGTGATCGGTTATTGAAATGGGGCTTCTGTGAGAGAGGTGGAGGTTTTTGGTAAGATTTTCTTGATTTTGTGGGTTTGCCAAGGCGTCCTTTCGATACTTTTCAAAGACAGACCAAACAATTTTTTAGGAAATAATGAGCGAAGAATTATTTGTGTTGTAAAAGATGCGGGGTTTGTTTTTGTTGCCCTAGAGACTATTGTTAGGATTCCTATCCTGTTTAACAACTGTAGTACGGGCGAGGTGCCTGCGTGCATCAGGCTCATGTATTTCCTGTATTTAATTTTGTCAATGTTAGATGTTCTGTGTACAAGAGTGGGCATTGTACATTGCCCTATTCAGTATTCCTTCCTGTTGGGAAGTTAATGAGGTAGGAACGTATATACACACGGATTAAGGATATATTTCACCTGTTCATACTGTGTACCTGGTGGGTGATGGGAGGAGGCACACATCTTAGAAAATTTTTTCTTATTTATCATTTATTCTAGAGTATGCAAAGTTCAATATGATGTGTATTTGGGTTATATGGGGAGTGGGGAGTATGATTTAGTCTCCTCGAAAACATTGTCAGGAGGTTTTAGTTTTCGAGAATCTATGTACATAATATGTTACTATACAAAATAATTGTATGAGAAATGTTTTGGTGTATACTTAATGATTTGTATATAAAGTTTTGTACAAAATATGCATAAGTGTAACAGGTTTTGTTATGTAGCTTTTTTTGTTAAGGAAAGCCCAGGTGTAGGTTCTTCTGTTTCATTCCTAGTTAGGCTTGTTTTTTTCTCAGTGTTGAGTTTTTTTTGTTAAGTTTTATGTATAACAACATGTAGATTGTATACTGTGTCCTTAAATAAAAATATAAAAAAAAAAAATTAATGTGGATTGATTTGTCTAGTCACTTGACAGTGGACATAGTTTCACTTGTATGGAGTTTGAAGGATAATTTTGTATTGTATTATCATTGTCGTGTCAAGTCCACTTAGTTGGAAACTGTTTCCTATATTATGTATAATGTCATTATTGCAGATGAGTTTAGTTTTAAATTTACTGGGCTCCTGAGTATTAGTTTGTTCTTATTCGTATTGTCTAAGTTAGATAAGTTTTCCCCGACCTATCTATGTATATCATAGATATCAGTTATCGTATCGTTTTATGTGTTATTATTTCGTGTGTTGGTGTATAAGTATATGTATGTTTGAATGTATGTATGTATATATGAATGTATAAGTGTGTATGTATATGTATGTATATATATATATATATATATATATATATATGTATATGTGTGGATGATATGTATATATATTTTATATATACCTGTATGTGTGTACTGAAATGTTTTAATAAAATATATAAAAAAAAAAATAGGAATAAAGCCTATCAAACTTCTCAAGATTAGTTTAGGCTACATGTAACTTGTTCACAGTCAAAAATACTTTAATAATTAACATAGGGAGTAAAGTAAACTTCAGTGTAGTATATACATTGTGTATATACACTCAGTGAATATATATTTGTCTGGTTTATATTTAAAATATATAATTTGTGTAATTCTCACACTGGCAACTAAGGTTGTTGCTGCTGGTGCAGCCAAGAGTCAGCAGCACCACCAGTCCAGTATCCACCAGCAGGAGCACCAGTGTGGGTGTTGCTGCTGGTGCAGCACCACCACCACCAGTAGTGTCCACCATCACGAGCTGTGTCGAGGGTACTGCTGGTGGAGCCTCAGCACCACCATGAGCTGTGTCGAGGGTACTGCTGGTGGAGCCTCAGCACCACCACGAGCTATGGAGCAACGAAGAAGATTTTCTGTTGGATATATAACCTACCAGTCCAAAGTGTAACCAGGTCGGCCATCAGTTGCAGGTGGGTATCACCGGACTCTTCTCTCCTACACCTGCCCCTCAAGGAAGGTTCTTTGATGTTGGTGAGGGGCTCTTGATTTAGGGAATTGGATCTGTGCTCCAGTTCCCCGAATTAAGCCTGAATGCCTTCCACAGCCCCCCCCCCGGCGCTGTATAATCCTCCGGGTTTAGCGCTTCCCCCTTGATTATAATAATCTCCTACACCTGTATAAAACCACATCGCCTCACGCCAGACTACTTAAATTTTATACTTATTACACGGGGAACTTTGGCTAGGAGAGTCTGGTTTTAAGTTGTACTTTTAGTACAGTAGTTGTCAAGATAGCAGTGATCTTCCAGGTTTATGATTTTCAAACATTTGTACTACTAATTATGTTGATAGGCACGCTAAACCCGTAGGGGGTTATAAAGCACGGGAAGCACTGATGGAACCAAAACATAGGAAGGGCAGGTTCAACTACAATAGAACCCCTTGCTGGCTTCGGTGAACCTCTCGAGGCAGCATATTTGCCACGGAAATATTGACAGAAGCAGAGCTATATTAATGTAAAATCGCTTAATAGCCCTTGTGGCTTAGCGCTTCTTTTTTTATTATAATAATAATTAACGTAAAATCTCCTCAAGGGAGGTTCACTGACGCTGGTGAGGGGCTCTTGATCTAGGGAATTGGATCTGTGCTCCGGTTCTCTGAATTGAGCCTGAATACCTTCCATTCCCCCCCTATATGCGCTGTATAAGCCTACGGGTTTATTGCTCCCCAATATGAATTCACGTAAAATGAATCACGAGGCCTGGTCTCAGACCGGGCCGCGGGGGCGTAGACCCCTCGAAACCCTCTCCAGGTAAGATTACTTCTATTATACTGTGCTATACAAGTCTAGTTAGTGTAAGGGGGGAGGGGGGGCAGAACTAGCAGGCTATATTTAGTTAATATACTTTCTTTGCTAGTCTGCTCTAAAGGCTTAGAAACTGTATTTAATGAAGTCATAGCCAAATAGTTAGCTACATAACTGAAATCTCTTTTATTGATTTTTGTGGAGTTTGAAACCAAAGGACGCTGTTAATACTTATAATTTTTTATTCTAAGATAAAGAAATATTTCGTAATTCACTTTTAAGTTTCTCTGTGGCAAACAGCTGGACACATCTTTAATTTTGTTTTGTCAATTTACCAGTTTAACCTTGTTAATTAAATTTTTTTTTCAATGTGCAGGTGGTGAAGGCAGGCACAAGGACCTTGAAGTTGGAAAGCAGAACCATCACCACCGCTCACTTCATGTGTGAGGGATGGATGGGGGGGGGGGTGAAGGTGCGACAAGTTAAGTGATTAGCAGTAGTCCCTAACGACTAAACTACCACCACACCGCTAATGCCACCCCCTTTGACACTACACCCGCTCATTTCTCTTGATTAGAGTCCCGGTAAGTCTCGATTTATTGTTGAACATGTAAAGATGTCTGGATTAGTAACAAGGAGATTAATAGGATAAGCCGAACTCTGGTTTAGTGCCACTTGTCATAACATTGTTGTGCCGTGCAAGTGCGGAAAATTCGAAATAGGCAAACAAATGGCGTAAGCAGATTAGTCTTGTTTGAAATGTCCAAAGAGAATAGCCTGGTTCCAGTTTAAAATTTATACTATAATGTATAAGTTTTTTCTAAGTAGTCTGCTGGGCAGAAATCGGGCACCACAGACGTAGTAAACAGGATAAAATCTGTTTTCATGAATATAGGTACCTTGTAACGATGGTGATTTGTTGACAAAATTAATTGCTGGTACTTTGTGTATGTATCTATGCAAAAACACTTATGTACAGACATAAATTACTTCTTGTATTTTACCTCAAATCGTGAAATGATTGAAAATAATTTTAAAAGATGACACATTTTGTAAGGAATCGTCCCCTCAAGGAAGGTTCCTTGATGTTGGTGAGGGGCTCTTGATTTAGGGAATTGGATCTGTGCTCCAGTTCCCCGAATTAAGCCTGAATGCCTTCCACATCCCCCCCCCCAGGCGCTGTATAATCCTCCGGGTTTAGCGCTTCCCCCTTGATTATAATAATAATAATGTAAGGAATCGTCTTTCTATCAGTAAGTCGTACACGAGCAGTTACATCAAATTAAACATATCTTTTTTTGTAGATGAATGGTTCAGAGAACCGACATGTTGATAAATTAGACACATGTGCAACTCTTGGGTATCTTTATTGAGGAAACGTTTCGCCACAGTGGCTTCATCAGTCCATACAAAGGAGAATCTTGAAGAACAGGAGGAGAATGAGGTAATCAGTCCCTCAACCTTGAGTCGATGTGGTCAGTCCATCAAAGAGTGTTGCAATGATTGGTGATAGCACTCGTGACACTTTTGTATATAAAGGATGGTAAGGTATTTAAATCTCCTGCCTTGTTTTTTAGTGCGTTGATAATAAGGGAGACTTCGTATGGGTTAGTCGGAGCTAGGAACAGTGTGTTCGGGTAGTTGCCAGTGAGGTAGTCATTTGGTGGGGTATCTGAGCTTGTGATTTCATTGGCAAGGTTTTGTCCTATAGTGGAGAAGAAATCATTGAGTCTGTTTGCTGTTTCTGTTGGTGGGAGTTGGGGTTCATCTGATTTTGCTAATTTTATTTCGCTATTTCGTGATCTCTCTTTTGTTCCCAGAATTTCTGATAGGGTCTTCCAGGTCTTTTTTATGTCACCTCGTAAGTTGGATAATCTGTTCTCATAATACAATTTTTTTGCCCTTCTTATCAGGCTGGTTAGGATTGACGAGTAACGTTTTATTTGGTCTGGTTATGTGACCCATTCTGTACTGTTTTTCATATCGGTGTTTTGTATTTATGGATTTGAGAATGCTGGGTGTTAGCCAGGGAATGTTCAGTCTCTTAGCTGTCATCTGTTTAGTTTTTTGTAGGGCAGTGCTTGTTATAGAGGTATTGGGTCTTTTTTAGAAAATTATTAAAACATTCGTCAATATCTGTATAGATTTCTAGCTCAATGTGCCAGTCAATGTTTGTTACTGCTGTTGTGAAGTTATTAATGGCTGCCTCATTGTGAAGTCTGAAGGTGACTTTAGTAGTGTCTTGGGGTAATTTACCAAGAGTTGTGAGGAAAGTAGGGTAGTGGTCTGTGGTATTATCTGTAATTATGCCTGATTTTAAAGGGGATATTGTGTTGGTCCAGATGTGGTAAAGTAGGGAAACACTAGTCTCTGTAACTCTTGTAGGTTTTGTTACTGCTGGTAGCAACATGCAGTTACTCATTGTGTTTGTGAATTCAGTAACGTGTGGGTCCTGGTCTTGCAGGAGATTTTTTATTGAAGTCACCTGAGAGTAGTAAGTGATCTTTGTTCATGCGTGCATCAGTTATCATACTTCCTAGGTTTTGACTAAATTGGCTAATGTTTGACTGTGGAACTCTGTAGATGTTTATCAATGTGAGGTTTTTGTAGGTATTTGGATTTGAATTTAGCTATTATATATTCCCCATGTTCATCCCTTGTGCAAGTATTAGTGATACATTCTAGTTGGTCTGAGTAGTATATGCCACCCCCTTGTTGATCTGTCCTACAGTTGTGTATGGCTGTGTAACCAGGAATGGCATACATCTGTAGTATCAGGCTTTAGCCAGGTTTCAGTTAGTGTAATGATGTACATATTGGCATGCAAGGAATTTAGTAATGCTATGAGGTCATCGTAATGCTTGCTTAAAGATCTGATATTGTAGTTAAAGACAGTTATGTTTTTGTTGCCTTTGATTGTTCTGCTGTGTAGCAATTACAGTAGCTGTTTGATTCATTTAAGTCATTCAATAAGAGGTTGGTATCAGGATCAATGCTTGTAATCATAAGATTTGTAGTGAATCTAGTTAGAATTAAGTATAAAACAAAGTAAATATTCTAAAGCTAAAAAATAGCACCTGAATTATTTAACAAATGTAAAAATAATGAGCTAAGGTAGTTTTTTAAAGCTAAAATAAAGGAGACAATATAAAAGGGACTAAAATCATCGCTCTATCTGCTGCCTCTAGGTTTCTCTGTATCCCCTTCTCTAAAATCTTCATATCTGCTATCTTCCTGTTTCCCCCCTCTCGTATATATCTCAAACCACTTATCAGCATAACCACTCATACTTTCCGTAGTTACTAACCTCTGTCCCATCGTATACCCTCCCACATCCGTATGTACGTCCAACTTCATCATAGTCATTGTCTTCTGTCGTGTCTTTAATCGCCGCAATACACAGGCGGATGTGTCTTTAATCGCCGCAATACACAGGCGGATGGCTTGTCTCCCCATAAAACATCTTCCAATCCACCTCTCAATCTCTCGCCATCAAATCTTGCATTCTGCATTTCCATCAATTGCGCTTTGATGCCCTCAATCTCTTGTACTGGATAAACCCCACTAAAACCTTCATAACACTGTTTCAACTGCCCTTCCAAATATATCTGTAAGCCATATTTCCATCGACTTTCCTCCTTTCCTTTCCTCATACAAATTTTTGATTCCTGGTTTAGCATATTCCTCCCACCATCGTAGTATATCACCACCTTTTCTCCCCTTGGTCCACTCATTTGTCCACCACTCAACAAAACTATCACCGTCCTCCAGTTCATCAAACAATCTCACATTGTTTCAAATAACTCGTGTAACGCTTTGGTAAACCTCCCCATCCCACATCCACGACCACTCCTCTGATCTGAAAACACTCATTTATAGTTTCTGTATTAGCAACCTGTAACCCGGGAGAAGCATAAATACGATCTAGTCGTGCCGCATATCCTCTCCTCATAAGTATGCTCCACGTTCCACCCCTCACTACATCCGCGAAGCCTGCTCTCCCTAAAACATCCCGTAGGACCCCCAAAACACACCCTGCACCCCTCGGCTCCACATCTTTTCTACGTATCACACTACTCCAATCCCCTCCAAATAACGAATAAACAGGTAAACCCCGCATATGATAAATTAGTGTCCCTTACAAATTCCTCTTTAACACGTCTATTACTGTCCGCCGGCATGTATACACTCGCAAAACACACACGTACCCCACCCCATGTCCCATCCACCCTCGCTACTCTCCCATCTCCCCCTTCTTCCCAATGTAACAATTGGAAAGGACTGGTCTCGGCTATTAAAACAGCAGCACCTCCCTTAAGCTTCCCAGTATACCCAGCATAAACTTTATATCCATCTACCAACAAATCCCTTCCATACCTAAAATTATGCTCTTGTAAAAATATGTATTCAAAGTCTCTTTAAAAAATCACTTAATATCTTACGCTTTACATCAGCCCTTAGGCCATTAACATTTAATGTTAGACACTTAAAAATGCTATCGGGGGCTTACCAATCGACCGATATCCTTGCGTTTCCTCAAGTTTTTGCTGAACATTCTTTTCATATTGTCCTTTCTTTGCCTCACCTTTCCTCTGCCCCTTCCCCCCCCCCCCGTTACTTTTTTTGGGCATATCCACTGATAGTTTCTTACCAGTTCGTTGCGCTGGTGTGAGGACATCATCACTATCAGAAGCCCCTGCCTCTTACGTGATGCCTCTACTATGTGCATTCCCTCATCTTCACATTCCACGTTGTGTGCTTCAACCACAACCTCACTAATCCTCTTTGATTGCATATCCCAATCGCCCACATTACCCACCTTGAATTCCTTCCTCGCCTATAAGTTTCCCATCCGACACCATGCTTAGTGTCCCGTCCTCATTCTGATTACCCAAGAATTCTTGAATAACAGTGTCTATTGTAGCCGTAACCTGACTACCCAATTCCACTCGTCTCGCCTCATCCTCCATACGCATATTCTCAATAACCTGAGACCTCCGGTAATGTTGCACATTCTTCCGGATTGTCCTCCACTATTTCACTCCATGTTCTATGATCTTGAAGATACTCCCCTGTAGACTGGGTCGTCGGCTCTCTCTCCTTCCCCACTCCTTTCCCCTCTCCATATTTCTTAGGTGTCGATCGACGAGGACACATTGCAGCCATATGATCAAAGGCTCCACACAGTCTACAGGTTCGTCTCTGCCCCGCATATGTTATATATACCTGTGTTCTAAAGTCACTCAGTGTCACATATGATGGTATAGATTTGCGCAGACATTTTGAGGGTAAAGGAGCCCTCACGCAGTCCAGCATACATACCATCAGACCACCTTCCAACTGATGCCTGATGTATAACACCATACTCATTGAATGTTGCTTTTATATCTTCATCCGCTTCAAATGGGACATTCCGTAACTTTACCCAAGTATAATACTTGGATACGTCCCTCATTCGTACTTCTAAACCAGGATTAACCTTCATACACACGTCTTGGTATTTTTCCACCATCTTGTCATATGTCGCAGCAGTCACAAATTTCACAGATCCTTGTAGCTCCATTTAAGGCAATACCATACAGATCGTCGTTGTTGATGCAGTAGGTATCCCGTAGTATGACAAGCAGCATAACAGAAGCTTTGGTTTGATAAACCGTTCATTTCAACACCTCAATACAGTGTTGATTCTACGCCTGATAGCCTGCGCCATTTTGTGAAAATCACTGTGCTACCAACAGGTGCTAGCTCAACCGCTAATGTCCGTCCTCCACCAAGGTTGAGTGACGAATGCAGGAGCAAGGCGTAGCACAACCTCACGGCCCTAGAGCGATGAGGTCAATCACTTCAGCGTTGCTCGGATATACCACACCTATTAACAATTCTAAACAGAGGGTGTTTACTCTTTTCCGGTATTCCGCCATTTTGAAGAAAACCAAAACTTCTCTAATCAGACACTAGGGGTCACCTGCTGCTCACCCTGTGTCCACCCTCACTGGCAGCTAGACGAGGAATGTCTTTGAAGGATTGGCCGAGTAAGTGATGCACTCGATAGTGGGGGGGGGGGAAGCGACCTAGCTGCCAGGGAGTGTGGACGTGCCTCGCACCTCTCTAACAGTCTGGCAAGCTATCCAGTGACGTGGTATTTAGCGTGAGGTGTAAGTAAAGCAAGTTTATTCAGGTATACACAGATAGTTACATAGAATTATCATACATAGCAGCATGTGTAGAGAACCTAGGATAACCCAAAAAAGTCAGTGACTTATTTCCATTGGGGTCCTCAAAAGCATCTTCACTGATTGATTTCTGATCTGCCATAAGTAGGTAGTCCAAATTTGCTTAATTTTGTTCTGAATTCAGCGAAGGGGTTGATGACAGCTTCCACAACTTTCCTGCGGCGTTCAAGATAGTTGTCTTTTGACAGGTCTATGCCATTTACTACTGGGGAATCCTGTTTTAAAAACACAAGCTGGTTGTTTCTCACAGTGAGCTCTCCCAGTAATACTGCTTCCTTTAAACGCAACCCCAACATCCTTCGTGGGAAGAACTGGAGCTCTACTTTGAATGCTTGTTGACGCACTATGAAGAATGGATGTGCACCCTTTTCAAGAAACGGGATCATTTCATAATGATGAGGCTGAAGGTTTATGCATGCTGTATTCTTTATTTCATGAATGTTAGTTCTTGTTAAACAAATTTTGGCAGGAAACATGCCGTTGGTATAGAACTTATTCGGGGGGCGATTATGCCTGAGACTACACAAGTATTGCTACCCAAGATTATTCATGACACTTATAGTATTGAGGACAAGGATTTGTATGGTGTAGCTTTAAATGGAGCCTACCGGATATTTGTGAAACTACTCTATAGGGGCCAGTGTATGAGGAGCTGGTTGAGCAATTCAAATATCTGCGTAATGTCCCCTGCTGTGCGTATGGCGATGTCTCACGACAATACACGTGAGTGAAACTGTGCCCTTCGAGGCTGATGCAATGGATCTCTGCCGTGTTCTCAGCAGCTATGGAGTGGTACACATGGCAAAACACGGCAATTGGGAGGCTGGGGCATATGCTGGTCTACCCCAAGGTACGTTTACCCTTAAGATGTGTCTACGCTGGGCCATACCGTTGTATGTGTACCTTGATGACTTCCACATGCAGGTCATGGTGGGGTGGGAGGGGGTGAAGTCTCCCCCACGTTTGTGCTGGGAGAATTTTAGGAATAGGTGTCATTACCTGCAATGAATTGTGTGCTAAATGTATTTCATGTTGTGGTAATGTATTGATTGTTGTGATATATACCTAAACCATGACTGCTGTTAGTACATTGTTCAAGCAGTCTTGTGGTCGTGTAATACTTTGTGGACGAGCATGACAACTGTAATATTAATTGTCATTATATCTGCAGGATTTTTTTTTATATTTTATTTAAAACCATACATAAGACAATAGGGCAAACTAACAGATTACAAATCAAGAATATTACCTAAATTCATACATTATATGTATAAACAAACTTGTTCCTTCACATTTTTAACAGTATTTCTTCTATTACATAACAAAATACTGATACTGAAAACCAACTTTGCTATACAGTAAACCTATAGTATCTCCCACATTCGTATAATATTGATAACATGCTTACCACACGGAATTTAACAAACTTTAGCCTCATCCAAATATTACTACCCCCGAGTTATGCTGCTTACATCCTACCACACGGAATTTAACAAACTTTAGCCTCATCCAAATATTACTACCCCCGAGTTATGCTTCTTACATCCTATTATACACTTTGAATTTTATATAGCAAACCCCTACCCCACCACCTTTGCTTGACTGACAGTGCCACACTTCTGGCACAGCAAAGAATACAGAAGAAATTAATAATTACATGATCACACCTACTTAATATCAACATATTCCATACTGTTATTGAATAACTAAAAACATACCATGTTCATTTGAACCTACTGATAGATTACATGTCAAGAATATTACCTAATCTCATTACATTTGAATCTTGTGTATATATATATATATATATTAACTGTACTACTTCTCCAATTTCATGTACATTTCGCAAAACTGAAACATATAAAAACCGGTATAGTACAGTAACCTAACCCGTTCTCGCCTTCTTAAAAAAAAACCGGTATAGTACAGTAACCTAACCCGTTCCCGCCTTCTTAAACTGATGACATCATGCTATCACCACTAAACTTTACCAAATATACCCCATCCTAATACTACAAGTTCTGTGTTGTACAATTTACAACATATAATACACAAAGTATCAAAAGGAAAACCCCTTCCCCACCTTCTGTGCTTGTTAGATTGTGTTCCACCGTTCTGGCACATCAATATTATTAATAAAAAAATTTCATAATCACACTTGACAAAATATTAACACATTAAAGTCCTGTGACAATAGAAAAATACATCTACACTCCAAATAACCTCTATGCTCCTAACAACTCCAATCACTACGCATTCGTACATAAACGGACCGTAACATCATATTACCTCCTTCAACAAGCAAATAAAAGAATACAAATCAATATAATTAACTTTCAATTCTGCCATTGGAACTGTCCTTTCGTCCACTACGACAATCAGTTTTATTTAACTGATACAAGGGTCCGTGATGACTGTTACACATCGGTCGATACCAAGCATCCACAAAATCTAACAATGTATTTATCTTTATAATTGAAGTTTTCATACTAAGCACCAAAATTAAAAATACGTACAAAGTAAAATATATATGTTTATAATTAAGCTTATACCTTTGACATCTATTGTTGTTAACATGTACCCTAAGAACATGATTAGTGTTTTCCACCTTAACACTCCTCATTCTCAGTCCATTAACACGCATCATGCTACAACCTGTTCTGGGAAACCAGCCTGTTGCTTCCTGTTACCTTGCATTTAAATCCCATAAATCCCGTTATTTGAAACTCCTATAGCGCTCGCTAAATGCCTTCTCCCATCCACCCAAACACTTCCTTATTCCGGCACTTCGTTCTATAAAAAGTCGCTGTTAACATGTTAATTCTTTCACTCACTCCCACCTCCCACATAGCCCAAGACGTATATATAAAATCCATAACTATATACCCCACTGCATTCTCTACCATTTAATTCACCCCACCTATGTCTAAACTTAAAGCCCTCAACACCTGTAACCCCCCCCCTCCCACTAACCTCAACACCTTTCCTAACCAGACCCGCACTGCTTCAATACGATCGCAAAATACACGCGTGGAAAATAGTCTCCATGCAGCCACATGGCTTGCATTCCCCGCCCTCCCTTATCCTCCTATTGAATAAGACCACCCCAGATGGCAAGACCCCATGTAAAAATCTAAACATTACCTCTCGTACCCTGGGTTTCATGCGTTATTTGTTCAGACTCCTCCAGATATCACTCCAAGCATACATTGGATATGCCCCTTCTACTGCCGCTACTACTGACTTGCCATCAACTCCTTCAAGGACTCTCAATTTAATGTGACGGTTCTCACTGTTATTAGGACCCTCAACATTGCCTTACCTAGTAATAACTCTCTACCCCCACCACCGTTGCATATCCTTACGTATCCTATTAAGTCCACCTTCCCTCGGGCCCCCCCCCATCCTGCATATAACTACGTTTTAAGTACACACTCGTGATCCTGTTTTCGACCGGTATAAGCCCCAGCCCTCCTCGGCCTACCGGTAGTGACCACCGCTCTACTTAACCATTCACATCCTGTACCCCATATGAATCTAAAAACGGTTCCAACCGTTTTCTCTCTCATATCATCGGATACATCACTGCAACATGCCATAGCTTTCTGTACAACAGCACATACGTTACTATTACCCTTTGGTGTAGCATTAGTTGTGCTGCCCTTAAACAGCTAAGTCTTTTCATCACACCTTCCACAATATGCACCGAGTTTACTTCTTGTGCCATCCCTGTCTCTCTCACAAACTATCCCACATGTCCATAATTGATCCATCATCTTCCACCCATCTACTACTACCCCATCCCTATGTAACCAATCCCCTAGATCCATATACCTGGTCTTCTCTGCATTAATTTTCATCCCAGAAGCTTCCCCAAAAACATTCACCAACTTTCCCACCCTAAGCAAATCCATACATTCCCTCACCAAAACAGTCGTGTCATCCACATAACCCACGATACCAGCCCCCCCTCCCCGTTCATTACCTACCCATCTGAATTTTAACACCTAACCTCCCATTCACCTGTACCCTCATTGAAGCACCATGATACAATAATTTAGCCCAAGATATGATTTCTTCCCCGAACCCCTGCCAACACACAAACATCCATAACTCTTCCCGTTCTACACTGTCATAGGCAGCCTCCCAATCTAAAGACAACGCCCCCCCCCTCCCCATTTGCCTTGTTTCTCAATAAAACCTATAATCAAACCATGCCCTTCGTACATAGACCTTCCGGGCATTCCGTATTGTCCCTTATCTATTACTTTACCTATTACCTTCTTAATTCTGCTAGCTAATATCCTTGGGAATAGCTTGTAATCTCCACACATTAGCGAAATGGCCCGATAATTAATCCCTTACTGTTGATGGCTCGCCCTTCGGCACTAAAACCACCACTGCCGTCCTTTGCTGTTCACCCAAAACCCGGTCCCTCTTAAGTATGTTGAACAATCTTACTAAAAACCCATATGGAACGCCCCAATTTTTAACCTGAAAATCATTTGGTATCTCGTCTATACCTGGTGCCTTACCTAAGTTCACCCCAGATAAAGCCTCCCAAATCTCGCACTCCTTGATCAGAAGAGAAGCATTCCTTTGCTAGCTTCCGCACTGGACAGACGTACCTGCTCCCGATTGGCTGCATGCTTTGCTTGCTCCTGATTGGCTGCCTTGCGATCCCCTTGCTGGAAGAAGCTTTTGATGTGTTGAGGAAATATTTCATTGATTTTCTTGTTTCAAGAAGACAGTGCCTGATTGGTTGATTTCTGGAGATTCTTCATCTTGGCTCCAGGATTCTGTGCGTCGCTGGCTGCCTGCCCCAGGGCAGACCGTTGGCCTCTGCACTCTTGCAGCTGGGTGAAGTCTTCCCACCTCATCCTGTTGGATGTCACCTGCTGATATATTGTTCAAGAGCAACACCACCACCACCTCTGCACTCTGTATGTGTAATCCTTGCGTACCGACATCCTCTTACCCATGTTCGGTTGTGAAGGCATCTCTGAGAATTAGTTTTTTTTTTTTAACCAATATCTTTTTTTTGTGTGACACGGGTTTAGCTCTGTGCCGTAATCTCCTCAGAGGCCAGTCAAGCCCTCTTCATTGAGGTGGTTAAAGATCCCCACACAGTGGATTAGCTTGACTACATCGCTCTGGAGACACCAGCACCTTTCTCTCCTCTAAATTTTTCTTTTTTTCTGGATCGGCTGGACCTGCTCCTGCGTCGGTAGGAGTATTCGTCTGGTCCGGTGCCCGTGGCTGCATTCCTTGTAATTAACGCACGGGAAGCCTCATCTTGGCAGGTACACTGTACAACACAAACATGACCTGTCAGAATTACGCACTTGACGCCCCTTAGACGCCACTTACGATTCAAGCAGCATACCCACCTGTGCTGTTGTCATCATGGCAACTGCACAGACCCAGTTTTCCGACAATGGCCTTGATGTTAAAGTACTCTAAAGATGACAAGGATACGATTGATTATGCTTCTACCTTTTTAAACATTACCCAGGCTCGGGTGATAAACATCTTCAAGACACGTACCGGATGTAAAGTAAATCTTGATCCTGTCAATTATGACCTATGTACCAGTAAGGAAGTCCGAGAAAAGCTCTCAGGCAGGTTTTGCTATCGATTGGGCTCCTGATCATAAGGCCAGGAGTACAGTCGTGGCAAAATTTGTTGACTCATCCCTGATTAACGAATACAACCAGAACAAAGACGCCTTGATGAGACATTTCATCTCAAAATCATGTCAGTTGAGGAACTTTTCCATCCTGACGTTCTAACATTCTTAAGATCAGATGTTCCACTCCAGATGAGGCTGATAAATTGTTCAAACATGGTGTTCGAGCTAACTACTTTCTTCTTCCACCTACTTCATTGTTTCTTCCTAACTGTTCCTATTCATCAGTGCTACAAATGCCTTGAGTTTGGACATTTAAAGAATACTTGTAACAAGCAACAGCTGTTTTCTAAGTGTTCTTCTCCAGGCCACACATGGCAGAAATGTACCAACCCTCCAAAATGCTTTCACTGCTCTGTCACATTCTGCTACTTTCAACTGCCCTACTCGTAAGGAATGTGTTTCTTCCTTACGAAAAGACCAACTTCTGAACCTTCCAAACCCAGTCTTGACTCCATGCTCACAGACACATCCTCATCCACTTACCAACCAAATTCTTCTGTTCCTCCTGCTACCACTTCTACAACTTATCCTTCCTATGCTGCTGCTGCTGCACAAAAAAACCTTCCCTCGGCTTCTTCCTCAAAACAATCTAATATCCTTGAGACCATTGTGCTCACTGCTGTATACTGTCATAAAGCATTTAAAAGTGCCAACTATCCCACGATGCTGAATGATCTTTTGAAAGCCAACAATTTTGACCCCATCATTTTCCCTCCTGATTTTTCTTCCCAAGGATGAACTTTTTCCCAACTCCTCTCTCTCCACTCCAGAAACTCCTCTTCATGCTTCTACTCGGGCAGACCCTTCTCTTTCCACCCATATGCCAAAATCCTTTCCTTCTAATCCTTCCACCAGCTCTGGCTCCAGCACCAAAAGATCTCAATCTCGTTCTTCCTCTTCTCGATCTCCCACTATGAAACAAAATTATACCGACTCTCCCAAATTCAACTAATGTCTGAATAAAGTTCAGCACTTAATAAATCAACCCTCGTCATCTCCCTCTCGCCCCAACTCATCCTCTTGTCTTACCACTACATCTAGTCCCACCACCTCCCGCCCCCTCTCATCTTCCCCTCCCCGTCCTGAATCCAGAAACCGTAAAACACAACCGATCAAATATAGATCAGGTGATGGTACACACATGATGGGTTATCACGATAACCATAAAGACTTTCATTTCCCACCATCAAGTAACCCCAACCATGGCCCTTAAGGTTATTAAATTTAACATACGAGCTTATAAAGCAAACAAGCACATTCTTGCTGACCTCGTTGAATCTGAACAATCAGACGTGTTATTAAACAGCACGTGTGTGCGTGATGATCAATGTGTCACTTAGGATATACAGCCCGTCAATCCCCTGCCGAAAACTGGAATGGCGTAGCTATTCTTGTTAAAGGCACCATTAAACATGAGTTCTTATCCCTTCCATTTACATATTCTCACAGCATGGCTGTGAAAATTTACGATACACGGACCCCATCATCCTGTACACGACATATACCAGACCCAACAAAAACATTAACATTCATGACTTAACCATTCTTTTTAATCACACACATCTCCCTGTATACCTGCTTGCTGACCTCAATGCCAAACACACTGCCATGACAACTCCACAAATTTGCATGGTAGGCATCTTCATACACTTGTAACACAGAAACATCTCATACACCTTGGAGTTTTACTTCCCAACAGTCTTTACATACAATGGCCAAGGCACCCCTGATAAAATTTTTACAAACAGAGCTAGTAATCGCTTACATCACTACACAACACCAGGACAGCTCTCGGGATCTGACCACATTCCTATCATTTTCCATATTTCCTCAAATCCTATACTCATTCCAGTTCGCCCCTCTCCAGCTTACTCTCAGGCGGATTGGGATCTGTTCAAACAACGCCTAAACACACTTGATCTCACACACAACTATGACAAGAGACCAGTATCAGACACAAATTCAACGCATTCAACAATCAATTACCCAAGCCGCTACAGAGGTTGTCCCAATGACACCACAGAGTACGTTACTCTTTCCGCCCATCAGAAAAAAGACTACTCACATGTTACAGACAGTTTCCTAGCAAACCAAAACAGACTAAATATCATCCGATGGGACCTCACTATTTTACGTACACATATCATCCATAGCCCCTAGATGACCATGCCCGACATTGGCAATCTGTTATAAACACAACAGATGTCCAGCGTACAAGAGATCCCAAAGCATTCTGGTCATCCATTCGGAGACTTACAGGCACCCCTCGATCCACAACCTTTAGACACACAAATCACAACAGACAGATCTCAGACCCTGCTGAAGCTGTACATATTTTCAAAGACATATGGGAAAACATCTTCCACCCACATCCACCAGACCAAGCTGTCATAGCACATACATTAGACAGAGATGGGTATCCAATCATGAAGATTTAACCAATCCTGATCCAATCATAAGCCTAAACACCCTATCTTCCACGCATCCTCTAAACTCTCCTTTTACTGTAGATGTTCACTCTTTACTAACACACCTTCCAAAAAAAAAGCTCCAGGTGCTTCTGGTCTATCACATTCTCTTTCGTCACCTTCCACTTTCTGTTGCTTCCGCTATCACTGACCTCTTTAATGCCTCCCTTGCATCTGGCTATTTCCCTCCATTCTTTAAATCTGCAACTGCACGTCTCATACCAAAACCTGGAAAAGACTTGACTGACCCCAAGAACTATAGATCTATTAGCCTCCTTGAAATTTTGGGCAAGACCTTTGAACGACTTGTAAATATGCGACTCAGGACTCGCCTAGAGACAAATAACTTGCTTACTGAAAGAGAGTTAGGTTTCCGACAACGTTCTACCCAAGACGTCTTGAATATAATCCTGAACTATATACGTATCAATAAAGCCCAGAACTGTACCTCCACCCTTGTCGCCAAAGATGTAGAGAAAACTTTTGACACTGTTTGGCATGAAGGATTAAAATACAAACTTTGCACGTCCTTTGAATTAACTATAAATATGATGAAATTGTCACTTTTTAGATGGCCGAACGATGCGTATACGGTTCAGAGATTATTCGTACTATTTCACATTAAAAGCGGGTGTACCCCAAGGCTCTGTCCTGTCTCCCACCCTATATATACTCTACAGTCTACACGAATGATTTACCTGAACCTCTTTATCCAAACACTTACCCTTTCTTACGCAGACTTCACTCAACTCACAACACATGAAAACATTAGTTTCCTAGCACGCAGAACAGAGAGGTCGACAGGATTACCGCCTGGGAATTATTATGGCGCATCAAAACCAACCCAAATAAGTCAAAGATCACTTCCATAGAAGGCGCGATGTCCCGAGTCCTGTCGAACTCAAAACAAGCATCTCCCGTACCCCCATCCCACGCTCCTTCTCAACAGTTGTCCTTGGTGTTACCCTCGACAACACACTGAACCTAAAATCTCACATTACTGCTAAGACCACACAGGCGGGAATTACGCTCTCAAGGTTATATAAGCCGAGAGGAGCCAGTCCCAAGACAAAACTACATCTCTACAAAGCACTCATTCGTCCTCTTACTCTCCACTCGCCCTGACGTTAACCGCCAAGACAAACGCACTAAAATTCCAACGCATCCGGAATCGAGCATTACGTTGGGTGTTGGGAGTGAGGTGGGACGAATTTGCCACCAGTGAATCTCTCCACCTCACTACAAACACACCAGCTTTGAACGTATACTGGAAGACACTCGGTGACAAACAACTTGACAGATTTGAAGCATATCATGACCACTGGACTACATACTTAGCAGATACTCTCAGACGTCCTTACAATGATGTAAATCTTTCAAACGTTGTATGACCCGGCACCTCCACCACAATACAAATAAACTGGAGTTTACCTGGAGTTTACCTGGAGAGAGTTTCGGGGGTCAACGCCCCCGCGGCCCGGTCTGTGACCAGGCCTCCTGGTGGATCAGCGACTGATCAACCAGGCTGTTGCTGCTGGCTGCACGCAAACCAACGTACGAGCCACAGCCCGGCTGATCAGGAACTGACTTTATCAAAGACCTCTACGACTATGCAAAGTGTTGGTATAAGTGGGATAGCATCACAGACAATGGGAGGGTTTGTGCAGTGCGAGCTGGAGGGGCAAGATCAAGTGGCTTTGGGAGGGCTGATCAAGGAACTGAACTGAGGACTCACAGGTAAGGGCCCACTAGGGGCGAGGGGCTAGTGGGGACAGGATGAAGATAGTTGTGGAGAGGAAAAAAATCTTGAGGAAAAGTGTCAGGACTATACCCAACTGCTAATCAATGAAAACAATATTCAGCATTATCTCTCGTGAGCATATCAACTTGCAATGACTGGATACGGCTCAGGGACATGTTACTGCAAAATGCAACGCAAACGCACGTCGCAAGCACTTCAGCTCGAAACGCACAAGACTTGTGTTGTGACTTATTTAGCATAAATATTCAAATAACTTAAAAGTGCCATTGTCGTAGAGCTGTCTTTGTGCGTTTCGAGCTGAAGTGCTTGCGACGTGCGTTTGCGTTGCATTTTGCAGTAACATGTCCCTGAGCCGTATCCAGTCATTGCAAGTTGATATGCTCACGAGAGAGAATGCTGAATATTGTTTTCATTGAATAGCAGTTGGGTATAGTCCTGACACTTTTCCTCAAGATTTTTTTCCTCTCCACAACTATCTTCATCCTGTCCCCACTTGCCCCTCGCCCCTAGTGGGCCCTTACCTGTGAGTCCTCAGTTCAGTTCCTTGATCAGCCCTCCCAAAGCCACTTGATCTTGCCCCTCCAGCTCGCACTGCACAAACCCTCCCATTGTCTGTGATGCTATCCCACTTATACCAACACTTTGCATATTTGACTTAAACCAAGCATCAACATATCCACTTATACCCTGTCAGTGCCAAAACTTGACCTTCCCTATACCCTTCCATACCAACCTGAACATTTAACCCCATTATCTCCATTGCCTTTCTCTTACGTTGACTCCTCAGCACACAAGCCGACGGCCGATCTCCTCACAGTACCTCTTCTAGTCCGCCCCTAATTCTCTCCCCATCAAACCTCTCATTTTGCAACATCCAAATACTTTCCTTTATACTCTCAATTTCGACTACTGGATAATTTGCACTGCCTCTTGCATAGCAATCGCGCAGCTGCCCCTCAAGGTATCTTTGTAAACCATACTTTAACTGATTATATCCCTTCCCTCTACTAATATAATATTCTTTAATACGCTGTTTGGCTACCGATTCCCACCAAGTTAGCAAGGCATTATCCTCAGGTGCTTCAACTACTAAACATTCCCACATTTGCACAAAAGACAGACGACTTTCCTCTCCCTGTAGTAACTTTACATTTAATTTCCAATAACTTTGACCCCTACGAGGCACTCCCTCCCAATCTGACTCTATCACTATTCCCCTATGGTCTGAAAAAAACACATCCACCACTAGCACACTACGCACGTTTATTACACGGGGCACGTACATATTATCCAGTCTCGCCGCATAATCACGTCTAACAAAAGTATGCTCTACTACCCCCCCTCTCCCCACAAACATCCTTTAACCCCACCCCCGTTAATAAATCCCCCAAAATCTCCCCACTCGAATCAACACCCCTCCTCCTCTCAACCTTGTCGCATGCTCCATGTACACATCATATCCACTCATTTCCAACTCGCTCCTCTAGGTTCCTCATGTCGTATCACACAATTCCAATCTCCAACAATTATCGCTACATTTGGTAAGGCACGCAAATAATATACTAGGACTTGAACAAATTTAGTTTTAGTACACACATCTCCCTCTGCCGGACCATGTACACACACCAAACTGATTTGTACCCAACCCCATAATCCATCCACTCGAATCACCCTCCCCTCTCCCCCTTCACAATGCCTCAATACAAACAGGCTAGTTTCCCTTGCCAGAATGGCAGCTCCTCCTCTCAACCTTGTCGCATGCTCCATGTACACATCATATCCACTCATTTCCAACTCGTATCCTGCTCTGTAATTGTTCCTGTATGAACACTACATCCACACCAAGGCGCACCAAATACTCGTTAAACCACTTACGCTTTCTCTGTTCTCAATCCGTTAATATTTATTGTCAAACACCTAAAATCTACAAATGGGTTTTTCTTTTGTCCTTGGTATTGGCTTATCTCCAGAACGTTTTGCTACACCCCTTTCCCTCCCCCTCCTTTGGGAACCGCCTTTGCAAACCCCTGATCCTTGGGGGTCACTGGACCCTCTTCTTGACCTCCACCCAAGACTTTTTTTCCCAGGGCGCTGGGCAGGAGTGAGCAAGTCATCAGTCTGATAGCACAGCAGTGCGCTTCCATGTCCAACCCTCCACCTGCATCGTAACGTCTGTTGCAGCATCCTGGTGCACCTACACTGCCTGCACCATTAAGCCATTTGTCTCACTGTTGCATTCCTCCTTCGCCCACCATGCCGTCGTCCTCAACCGACCCCATAGCTAAGCCTGGGTCCCCCACATGTCCGATGATCTTGTCAACTAACAAGACGTCCAGTGCCTTTACTAACGATGCTTCCACTTCACCCAAATCTGGTGGCCTGGTGGCTAAAGCTCCCGCTTCACACATGGAGGGCCCGGGTTCGATTCCCGGAGGGTGGAAACATTTCGACACGTTTCCTTACACCTGTTGTCCTGTTCACCTAGCAGCAAATAGGTACCTGGGTGTTAGTTGACTAGTTTACCTGGAGAGAGTTCCGGGGCTCAACGCCCCCGCGGCCCGGTCTGTGACCAGGCCTCCTGGTGGATCAGAGCCTGATCAACCAGGCTGTTATTGCTGGCTGCACGCAAACCAACGTACGAGCCACAGCCCGGCTGGTTAGGTACTGACTTAGGTGCTTGTCCAGTGCCAGCTTGAAGACTGCCAGGGGTCTATTGGTAATCCCCCTTATGTATGCTGGGAGGCAGTTGAACAGTCTCGGGCCCCTGACACTTATTGTATGGTCTTTTAACGTGCTAGTGACGCCCCTGCTTTTCATTGGGGGGATGTTGCATCGTCTGCCAAGTCTTTTGCTTTCGTAGTGAGTGATTTTTGTGTGCAAGTTCGGTACTAGTCCCTCTAGGATTTTCCAGGTGTATATAATCGTGTATCTCTCCCGCCTGCGTTCCAAGGAATACAGGTTCAGGAACCTCAAGCGCTCCCAGTAATTGAGGTGTTTTATCTCCGTTATGCGCGCCGTGAAGGTTCTCTGTACATTTTCTAGGTCAGCAATTTCACCTGCCTTGAAAGTTGCTGTTAGTGTGCAGCAATATTCCAGCCTAGATAGAACAAGTGACCTGAAGAGTGTCATCATGGGCTTGGCCTCCCTAGTTTTGAAGGTTCTCATTATCCATCCTGTCATTTTTCTAGCAGATGCGATTGATACAATGTTATGGTCCTTGAAGGTGAGACCCTCCTACATGATCACTCCCAGGTCTTTGACGTGGGTTTTTCGCTCTATTTTGTGGCCAGAATTTGTTTTGTACTCTGAAGAACGTTCTGCCACTCATGAATGTTAACGCTTTACTAATCAGATTTATAGCTTTTCTCAGAAACTTGTGCTAAACGAAGCACCGGCCAGGATTCTAGCTTCCCAGCTAATTGTAAGATACTTCCTGGCACTACCTTCCTTCCAACTGTGCCTTTAATAAATTTGAACGTATTTTGTGGGCATGCTTAGTTATATGAAGTGCACAGTCCGCGACTGAAGAATTTACATTAGGTAATTCCAGTTCATAAAGTGATTTAGATGGGGTCTTGGATAATTTATTACTGCTACTCATAGAAGCTAATATTGATGGATGCTTTAAAAATTTTACTGGGAAGGATACCTCATCCAGTCTCAGCAGACTGGTTCCCCATCCTTTGCCATACAAGAGGAAGTCGAACCCCTTGAGGAAATCCATACCTTTGAGTAAATCCCCTGGAAACGTCACTCCAGATACTACTAAACAACCATAAGCTTTGTAACTTTATTGCAGTTCAAAGTATAGATCTGTTTGTCCCTCAACATTTAATATCATGACCATTCACTGCGGTGATAGCTTATCTTCTCTCCCTCAGTTACTACAAATATCTTGCTCGGTTATTAACACCTGGCTTCCAGTATCAGTGAAAGCTACCAGTTTCTTCCCCATTTACTCTGAGCCATGTTTTCAGTTTCTTGTGAATCCTTTAGTGATGTCATCAACAATGGATGTCCTGTTAAACTTTTTGCCTCGGATGTTGCTTCAATAGTTTTTTTTTTTATATTTTTTTTGAAAAACACAGTATACATTATACATGTTATACATAACTGACTTAAATCAAGAAATATAAAGCAATATATAAGAAAATAATATCCATATAACTAAACAGAGGACAACCTACACCTGAACATACCTTAACAAAAAATAGCTACAATCCAACCTGTCACTCTGTCATATCGGGTATGAAAACTTTGTATACAAAACTATATATAAACTAATGCATTTTTTATATTTTATTTAAAACGCTACACAAATACAAGGAGGTATAAAAGTATCATAAAATGAACCATGATCCTGGTTATGAAAAATAAAACCAAAAAATCACAACCCCAATACGGAAAATAACACCATACTTAATGGTAGTATGACACTCAGAAATACGACTCACAACTTATCATTCAGAACCCGACATTATACAAAATATTACTATTGTCTGTGCTGACACAGCTGACGTTTCTCCCCCCCCCCCCAACACACATTAAAATTATACCCACATTCACCAATCTGAAGAATCGTATTAATTCAACTTAAATTTATGAACATATCCTGAACTCGTCAGTAACTTAAGTAATAAATATTTATAAACAATGGTGGTACATCAACACCAAAATCACAAAATATTAAATTACAAACTATTAACAAAATGTGAACTTTATATATACATATATATCGTGCCGAATAGGCAGAACTTGGGATTTTGGCTTAAATAGCAACGCTCATCTTGCCATATAGTTTATGTACCCCATACCCATCCTGTGGGCGGTAGTCAAAAGATTAGAGGTACATAATTGGTCCAGGGACTGGACTCCAAAGTTTTGATAGCTGAGCAAGTTACAAAGGTAATGAACTCCAGGTAGGTCTGGTCACAATCCTGACAAGTTACAAAGGTATTTACAGATTACAGAGGTACGTAATGGGCCCAGGGACTGGGCCCCAAAGTTTTGATAGCTGAACTAGGTACAAAGGTAATGAATCCTGTAAGAATGGTTACTTACGTTTATACATGGGTACAATCATGAACAAATTATAGAGTAATGAACAATTCACACTTCCACACCCGGTCACAACTGTAATGAGTTATTGGTGCAAATGTTGATTGTTGACACACTCATACACACTCATACACACTCATACACACTCATACACACTCATACACACTCATACACACTCATACACACTCATACACACTCATACACACACACACACACACACACACACACACACACACACACACACACACACACACACACACACACACACACACACACACACACACACACACACACACACTCATACATACACAAGAGGTTACTGCAAAAGCTAGAGGATCAGGCACACACAACAGGAAAGGCACTGCAATGGATCAGAGAATACCTGACAGGGAGGCAACAACGAGTCATGGTACGTGACGAGGTGTCAGAGTGGGCGCCTGTGACAAGCGGGGTTCCACAGGGGTCAGTCCTAGGACCTGTGCTGTTCTTGAAGTATGTGAACGACATAACGGAAGGGATACTCAGAAGTGTCCTTGTTTGCAGATGATGCGAAGTTAAATCGGATGAGGATCAGGCAGGACTACGAAGAGACCTGGACAGGCTACAAGCCTGGTCCAGCAACTGGCTCCTTGAATTTAACCCTGCCAAATGCAAACTCATGAAGATTGGGGAAGGGCAAAGAAGACCGCAGACACAATATAGTTTAGATGGCCAAAGACTGCAAACCTCACTCAAGGAAAAAGATCTGGGGGCGAGTATAACACCGAGCATATCTCCTGAGGCGCACATCAATCAGATAACTGCTGCAGCATACGGGCGCCTGGCAAACCTACGGATAGCGTTCCGATACCTCAGTAAGGATTCGTTTAAGACTCTGTATACCATCTACGTCAGGCCCATACTGGAGTATGCAGCACCAGTTTGGAATCCACACCTAGTCAAGCACGTCAGGAAATTAGAGAAAGTGCAAAGGTTTGCAACAAGACTAGTCCCAGAGCTACGGGGATTGTCCTACGAAGAAAGGTTGAGGGAAATCGGCCTGACGACACTGGAGGACAGGAGGGTCAGGGGAGACATGATAACGATATATAAAATACTGCGCGGAATAGACAAGGTGGACAAAGACGGGATGTTCCAGAGAAGGGACACAGATACAAGAGGTCACAATTGGAAGTTGAAGACTCAGATGAATCAAAGGGATGTTAGGAAGTATTTCTTCAGTCCTAGAGTAGTCAGGCCGTGGAATAGCCTAGAAAGTGACGTAGTGGAGGCGGGAACCATACATAGTTTTAAGGCGAGGTATGATAGAGCTCATGGGGCAGGGAGAGAGGACCTAGTAGCAATCAGCGAAGAGGCGGGGCCAGGAGCTGTGACTCGACCCCTGCAATCTCAACTAGGTGAGTACAAATAGGCGAGCACACAGGAGCTTGGACTCGACGCAATCTCAACTACAGTGTGTGTGTGCGCGCGCACGCACACACACACACACACACACACACACACACACACACACACACACACACACACACACACACACACACACACACACACACACACACACACACACACACACACACACACACACACACACACACACACACACACACACACACACACACACACACACACACACACGCACACGCACACACGCACACACGCACACACGCACACACGCACACACGCACACACGCACACACGCACACACGCACACACGCACACACGCACACACACACGCGCACACACACACACGCACACGCACGCACATGTGGTAATGCTTTATTTACAGCTAGCAAAGTCAGGGTATTTCTCCAGAATGGTCTGCAATATACCACTGTGGATAAAATACTTTGCCATTTCTTGAACACTTCTGAGTGAGTTGTTTCTAAATTCATTAATTTTATCACACTCCAGTACATAATGACGCAAGGTGTGACAATAGTCCATCTGGCAAAGTTTACATTTCGTTTGGTCTACATCTGGTGGTGGTGATTTAACCTGCCAAAGATACTTGTAACCCAGCCGGAGCCGGGCGGTAGTGACATCCAAGAGTCTGCTTATCTTGTTGGATGCACCATAGACATGTGGCTCCTCCTGCATGATACAATGATAGATGGACTCACTGGTGTCAGTCTCCCTGAGTCTTAAGTCAATAAAATTCAGTTGAAGTTCTTTTCGTATTATTCTCAAACTACTACCTGACAAGCCAAGATTGCAATCTACTCCCTCTTTGAAAGCATACAGCTTAGCCAATTTATCAGTTCTATCATGTATCTGAAGACCAATGTGAGATGGAATCCACAGCATGTACACTGACTCCACTGTCCACAATCTTACCATACCTGTGTCTGGCTTATGACACAAGCATGCCACAATTTATGCTTAATGAGTTGAGAGCATTTATGGATGAGAGAATCAGTTACAATTAAACTGTCAATCTTAGATACATAGATGCATTTCAGTGCAAGGAGTATGGAAAACAGTTCTGTCTGAAGGGTAGAGGCCCAATTATTGATGCGTGCTCCAATTTCTTTAAGAGAGCCATCACTCTGTACGACAACAGCAGCACTACCAGCTGCACCAGTGGATTGGTGAACAGAACCATCAACGTAAATAATTTGCGAGAGTGTGCTGTGTGACTAAGTTATCAATACAGCTTAAGGCCTCATGTTTGGCTTCAAGGCGAAGTTTTGGTTGTGATTTAAGTAGTAGTTTGGGGGGAAATGGAGGAATGGTAGTTTGGAATGGGGTAATATTCCATGGAGCGGAGAAGTGCCGCTGTTGCCTTACTTGACATAGATCATGCATCTGATTCATGCGGAGGTCGGTTCCAGTTTTTCCGATCCATCTGGAGGAGTGTTCACCAGTGCTGAGGAAAGTTTGGAGGTCTTCTGTGCAGGGGTTTGAATGGGCTTGCCTGAGCATATTAACCCCAATTAGGATATTTCTTTCAGTAACACTATCTCTGATGCTTGAAATTGAGACACACGTGCAACATCTGGGTATCTTTATTGTAGACGTTTTGCCATCCAGTGGCTTTATCAATACAAATTCCAGGACATAACTTGAAGACAGGAGAACTATGTACAGAAGATGAGGTAATCAGTCCCTCAATCTAGCTGTAGGTGCGAAGAGCACCATAGTCGTTGAGATTCTGAAGCAGAAGCAAGGCGCCTGACGCTTATATAGTAACGTCAGGTGGAAATGGGACAGGTAGCAGACGAGGGCATAGTCACTGGTAGGCGGGATTCCCCAGTGGAAGTAGGTCCTACCCAAAGAGATGGGTTAGTTGTAGTAGTAGTTGTCGTAGTCGTGAAGGTTATGTACATGTCCTCAGAATCAAGATTCCATGATGTTGCAGTGTCTGACAAGTTGTACAAGAATGGTATCCAATACCCACAAGATGAAATTGAGACACATGTGCACACATCAGTATTGTGTGAAAACAAAACCTCTTCCACAATCCTAGGATACAGAGCAAGTAAGACATAATATCAGCAAAACATAATGGAGCTACCGAGCAAAACCTATACCATGGTTAAAAAAAATATCCATGATATGTATAAAAAATTCTGTCTGCATAATACATCCACTTGAATAATTGTACTGCTTACAATAATACATGACATATAGACAATAGAATTAAAACTGACGTAAAACACCAGAAAAAATTTACGATGGGTATCTTAAAGTAGTTAACCCTCAACAACCCCCCCCCCCCCGGGCAGGATCCCACTTCACCCCACCAATTTATTCCCTTACTGCTAAAATCTGCTTTCTACCGACCCAAACCTTGTAATGAAAGTGGCATATCCATATTATCCGTAAGGTTTAATATGTTTATTATGCACCCCATACCCATCCTGTGGGCGGTAGTCAAAAGATTACAGAGGTACATAATTGGTCCAGGGACTGGACTCCCACCTAGTTAAGATTGCAAGGGTAGAGTCCAAGTCCCTCTGTGTGTACTCGCCTATTTGTACTCGCTTATTTGTGGTTGCAGGGGTCGAGTCTTAGCTCCTGGCCCCGCCTCTTCACCGGTTGCTACTGGGCCCTCTCTCTCCCCGCTCCATGAGCTTTATCAAACCTCGTCTTAAAACTGTGTATGGTTCCTGCCTCCACTGTCATTTTCTAGGCTATTCCACTGCCTTACAACTCTGACTGAAGAAATACTTCCTAATATCTCTGACTCATTTGTCTTCAACTTCCAATTGTGGCCTCTTGTTTCTGTGTCCCCTCCCTGGAACATCCTGTCTTTGTCCACCTTGTCTATTCCACGCAGTATTTTATGTCGTTATGTCTCCCCTGACCAGTCCTGTCCTCCAGTGTCGTCAGGCCGATTTCCCTTAATCTTTCTTCATAGGACATTCCCCTTAGCTCTGGAACTAACCTTGTGGCAAACCTTTGTACTTTCTCTAGTTTCTTGACGTGCTTTATCAAGTGCGGGTTCCAAACAGGTGCTGCATACTCCAGTATGGGCCTGACATACACGGTGTACAGTGTCTTGAACGATTCCTTACTAAGGTATCGGAATGCTCTTCTCAGGTTTGCCAGGCGCCCATATGCTGCAGCAGTTATCTGATAGACGTGTGCTTCCGGAGACATGCTCGGTGTTATACTCACCCCAAGATCTTTCTCCTTGAGTGAGGTTTGCAGTCTTTGGCCACCTAGCCTATACTGTCTGTGGTCTTCTGTGCCCTTCCCCTATCTTCATGATTGTGTGTGTGTGTGTGTGTGTGTGTGTGTGTGTGTGTGTGTGTGTGTGTGTGTGTGTGTGTGTGTGTGTGTGTGTGTGTGTGTGTGTGTGTGTGTGTGTGTGTGTGTGTGTGTGAGACTCGATCAATATTTGCACCAATAACTCAATACAGTTGTGACCGGGTGTGGAAGTGTGAATTGCTCATTACTCTATAATTTGTTCATGATTGTACCCTTGTATAAACGTAAGTAACCATTCTTACAGGATTCATTACCTTTGTACCTAGTTCAGCTATCAAAACTTTAGGGGCCGAGTCCCTGGACCCATTACGTACCTCTGTAATCTGTAAATACCTTTGTAACTTGTCATGATTGTGACTAGACCTACCTGGAGTTCATTACCTTTGTAAGGTATCAGAGGCATGTATATACAGAACTTGTACACAATAATGGACCACTCGGTAAGAAAACCGCATCATATAATGTATGGCGCACAGCGTAAGAAAGAAGTAATTTTGAACAAACTGGTTCAGACCATTATCCACACAAAGCATCAATATAAGCATTTCTCTACACACCAGACCTATAATTAAAACACAAATCTACAGTACGCACTGTAAGACTCGCAGGTCGCATTACATTGCTGTGACTTTTATGTATTGACTTAGTAAAACCAGTACTAACAGGTGCTTACAGAATACATCTCATGAAACAATTGCATTACTAAACGCCAAACAATGCACGCTATATGCAACTAACGCCAGCCTGGGATATTAAAAATTCACAAAAAAAAAAAAAAAAATTAACCACGGCGTAGCCTCTATTGATGACTTAGTAGTTCAGCATGACTCAGCATTGAGAAAACCATACCGTGGTTCTGAGTACCACTCCCCCCCTTTCTCAGACTGACACACCAGCAAGACGCTATACCCCAGACCACACAAAGGTCCCCCTCCTTCACCACTACACTACACCCTGATCACCATACACACCAAATAAAACGTATAGTTCAGACACCAAAAAACCTAACTCTTCCCTCCCTCCCCCTCCCAGGAGACCAACCCCTTGGCTCCACCAAGGGATTATACCTACCTACACCTCGTTACTCCTGTAACGTTTCCATCGTTAGATTCCTATACCCCAACGAAAAATCTCCCTCCCAGCATTGCCCATACACCTCTCTATTCATAAATTTCGTCCTATAAACATGGCACATCAGTGCCCTGACGCGCATCGCACCCCTATGCCCCCGCATACTCTGACACGTATATATAGTCAAGTACCAAATATGACGCAGAAAGTCATACCACATCCGAGCAATCTCCCATCTCAAGACTCTAAGCATGGACAACCCCCCCCCCCCCACTCGTCTAAGAACACCCTTGAACCAATTCCTAACTTTGTGTAAACTGTCACAAAAATATAAGACATGAAACGCCGTTTCCGGCCACCCGTGGCCGCACCATACATAGATCTCATCCTGGGTCATTCATACAATGTACAATTGTGCCTTGGACGCCAAAATCCTGTGGAGGAAGCGGTAACCAGTTTCCCTAACCCGTGGTTGTAAGCGCAATTTCTTAAACCCCTGCCATATAATCTTCCAATGATATCCTGGGAAAAACCTCATCACCGATGACCTCTGTGTGATACCTATATTGTCTAATTTACCTGCCCTAACTCGCAGGGTGTTGCACCACCAATAAGTGCCGTAACATCGCTTCGGTCCTTGTGAGGTCTTTCCCGACCCACCATCGTCGAACCTCCCTCATCACCGCGTCAACCCCCCTCCCCCCCTGACCCCACCCCTTGTCAAGAATTCCTGTCTTACGTATATGCTCATTAGGCGTCTGTGTAGTGGTATTAGCCCCAAACCTCCCTTGGCTATGTGCGTCATAACTATATCCTTCCCTAACCAATGTCTACGGTAACCCCATATGAAATCCAAAGCCTTCCTCTGTAACCGCAACACATCGTCGGTGATCAATGGATAGACCGCTGCCACAAACCATAATTTACAATACACCAGTATATTGACAACGATTACTCTTTGGTGTAATGTTACATCACCTGGTCTCCATCCCACCATCCTGCGAACTGCGGCTGCTGCTACAATAGATTAATTAAATGCATACGCCACCTGTTCGTCATTGCAAAAATACACACCGCAGATCTTTATCAACTCAATGGTTCTCCACCCATACTCCGTACATACCGTCCCCCCCACCCAGGACCCCACCTCCAAAAGTTTGGATTTTTCTCTAATGCGCTTGGAAGACGCATCACTAAAAAACCTTATAACCTAATTTACGAATGCCAAACCATTCCTACTATGCACCAAGATGGTGGTATCGTCCACATAACCTAAAATCCCTACTGCTTCGCCTTGTGCACAATCCTCCCCCATACCCCACCCAATACCAATCTATAAAAGGGGTCCTGCAAACAGGCAAACAAAAGCTGTGAGAGGACACCCCTGCCACAGCCCCCACCCTATGCCTACCGTGGACCCCAACCTCCCTTTGATCTGGACTCGTACCCGTGCCTCGGTATATATGTACATACCCTCGCTACTATTTCTTCCCTGAAACCCTGCTTCAATAATATAGCTAAATGTTTCCCTATCCACATTGTCAAAAGCCTTTTCCCAATCTAATCCTACAACTCCACCTCCACTACAATCCTTCACAAAACTTTTGAGGCGCCGATGACCATCTCTCATAGATTGTCCAGGAATCCTGTATTGCCCTTCCCATATTATTATTTTTTTATTATCACACCGGCCGATTCCCACCAAGGCAGGGTGGCCCGAAAAAGAAAAACTTTCGCCATCATTCACTCCATCACTGTCTTGCCAGAAGGGTGCTTTACACTACAGTTTTTAAACTGCAACATTAACACCCCTCCTTCAGAGTGCAGGCACTGTACTTCCCATCTCCAGGACTCAAGTCCGGCCTGCCGGTTTCCCTGAATCCCTTCATAAATGTTACTTTGCTCACACTCCAACAGCACGTCAAGTATTAAAAACCATTTGTCTCCATTCACTCCTATCAAACACGCTCACGCATGCCTGCTGGAAGTCCAAGCCCCTCGCACACAAAACCTCCTTTACCCCCTCCCTCCAACCCTTCCTAGGCCGACCCCTACCCCGCCTTCCTTCCACTACAGACTGATACACTCTTGAAGTCATTCTGTTTCGCTCCATTCTCTCTACATGTCCGAACCACCTCAACAACCCTTCCTCAGCCCTCTGGACAACAGTTTTGGTAATCCCGCACCTCCTCCTAACTTCCAAACTACGAATTCTCTGCATTATATTCACACCACACATTGCCCTCAGACATGACATCTCCACTGCCTCCAGCCTTCTCCTCGCTGCAACATTCATCACCCACGCTTCACACCCATATAAGAGCGTTGGTAAAACTATACTCTCATACATTCCCCTCTTTGCCTCCAAGGACAAAGTTCTTTGTCTCCAGACTCCTAAGTGCACCACTCACTCTTTTTCCCTCATCAATTCTATGATTCACCTCATCTTTCATAGACCCATCCGCTGACACGTCCACTCCCAAATATCTGAATACGTTCACCTCCTCCATACTCTCTCCCTCCAATCTGATATTCAATCTTTCATCACCTAATCTTTTTGTTATCCTCATAACCTTACTCTTTCCTGTATTCACCTTTAATTTTCTTCTTTTGCACACCCTACCAAATTCATCCACCAATCTCTGCAACTTCTCTTCAGAATCTCCCAAGAGCACAGTGTCATCAGCAAAGAGCAGCTGTGACAACTCCCACTTTGTGTGTGATTCTTTATCTTTTAACTCCACGCCTCTTGCCAAGACCCTCGCATTTACTTCTCTTACAACCCCATCTATAAATATATTAAACAACCACGGTGACATCACACATCCTTGTCTAAGGCCTACTTTTACTGGGAAAAAATTTCCCTCTTTCCTACATACTCTAACTTGAGCCTCACTATCCTCGTAAAAACTCTTCACTGCTTTCAGTAACCTACCTCCTACACCATACACTTGCAACATCTGCCACATTGCCCCCCTATCCACCCTGTCATACGCCTTTTCCAAATCCATAAATGCCACAAAGACCTCTTTAGCCTTCTCTAAATACTGTTCACTTATATGTTTCACTGTAAACACCTGGTCCACACACCCCCTACCTTTCCTAAAGCCTCCTTGTTCATCTGCTATCCTATTCTCCGTCTTACTCTTAATTCTTTCAATTATAACTCTACCATACACTTTACCAGGTACACTCAACAGACTTATCCCCCTATAATTTTTGCACTCTCTTTTATCCCCTTTGCCTTTATACAAAGGAACTATGCATGCTCTCTGCCAATCCCTAGGTACCTTACCCTCTTCCATACATTTATTAAATAATTGCACCAACCCCTCCAAAACTATATCCCCACCTGCTTTTAACATTTCTATCTTTATCCCATCAATCCCGGCTGCCTTACCCCCTTTCATTTTACCTACTGCCTCACGAACTTCCCCCACACTCACAACTGGCTCTTCCTCACTCCTACAAGATGTTATTCCTCCTTGCCCTATACACGAAATCACAGCTTCCCTATCTTCATCAACATTTAACAATTCCTCAAAATATTCCTTCCATCTTCCCATTACCTCTAACTCTCCATTTAATAACTCTCCTCTCCTATTTTTAACTGACAAATCCATTTGTTCTCTAGGCTTTCTTAACTTGTTAATCTCACTCCAAAACTTTTTCTTATTTTCAACAAAATTTGTTGATAACATCTCACCCACTCTCTCATTTGCTCTCTTTTTACATTGCTTCACCACTCTCTTAACTTCTCTCTTTTTCTCCATATACTCTTCCCTCCTTGCATCACTTCTACTTTGTAAAAACTTCTCATATGCTAACTTTTTCTCCCTTACTACTCTCTTTACATCATCATTCCACCAATCGCTCCTCTTCCCTCCTGCACCCACTTTCCTGTAACCACAAACTTCTGCTGAACACTCTAACACTACATTTTTAAACCTACCCCATACCTCTTCGACCCCATTGCCTATGCTCTCATTAGCCCATCTATCCTCCAATAGCTGTTTATATCTTACCCTAACTGCCTCCTCTTTTAGTTTATAAACCTTCACCTCTCTCTTCCCTGATGCTTCTATTCTCCTTGTATCCCATCTACCTTTTACTCTGTGTAGCTACAACTAGAAAGTGATCTGATATATCTGTGGCCCCTCTATAAACATGTACATCCTGAAGTCTACTCAACAGTCTTTTATCTACCAATACATAATCCAACAAACTACTGTCATTTCGCCCTACATCATATCGTGTATACTTATTTATCCTCTTTTTCTTAAAATATGTATTACCTATAACTAAACCCCTTTCTATACAAAGTTCAATCAAAGGGCTCCCATTATCATTTACACCTGGCACCCCAAACTTACCTACCACACCCTCTCTAAAAGTTTCTCCTACTTTAGCATTCAAGTCCCCTACCACAATTACTCTCTCACTTGGTTCAAAGGCTCCTATACATTCACTTAACATCTCCCAAAATCTCTCTCTCTCCTCTGCATTCCTCTCTTCTCCAGGTGCATACACGCTTATTATGACCCACTTCTCGCATCCAACCTTTACTTTAATCCACATAATTCTTGAATTTACACATTCATATTCTCTTTTCTCCTTCCATAACTGATCATTTAACATTACTGCTACCCCTTCCTTTGCTCTAACTCTCTCAGATACTCCAGATTTAATCCCATTTATTTCCCCCCACTGAAACTCTCCTACCCCCTTCAGCTTTGTTTCGCTTAGGGCCAGGACATCCAACTTCTTTTCATTCATAACATCAGCAATCATCTGTTTCTTGTCATCCGCACTACATCCACGCACATTTAAGCAACCCAGTTTTATAAAGTTTTTCTTCTCTTTTTTAGTAATTGTATACAGGAGAAGGGGTTACTAGCCCATTGCTCCCGGCATTTTAGTCGCCTCATACGACACGCATGGCTTACGGAGGAAAGATTCTTTTCCACTTCCCCATGGACAATAGAAGAAATAAAAAAGAACAAGAGCTATTTAGAAAAAGGAGAAAAACCTAGATGTATGTATATATATATATGCATGTGCGTGTCTGTGAAGTGTGACCAAAGTGTAAGTAGGAGTAGCAAGATATCCCTGTTATCTTAGCGTGTTTATGAGACAGAAAAAGAAACCAGCAATCCTACCATCATGCAAAACAGTTACAGGTTTTTGTTTCACAGTCATCTGGCAGGACGGTAGTACTTCCCTGGGTGGTTGCTGTCTACCAACCTACTACCTATATTACCTTGTCCAAAACTCATTTCATCCAGTTTGCCAAAATATACAAAAATCTTATAATCCGCCCCCGTCAACATGATGGGCCTATATGCCTCCAAAGATTTGCGGACCTCGGCCTTTGGTACCAACACTACAACACCCAACCCTGCCTCACTGCCCATTCTACCTCTAATTTTCATTGAATTGTAAAGTTGAACCAACATGTGTTTTAGTAGTTCCCAATGAACTACATAAAAATCACCTGGTATCCCATCTCAACCAGGTGATTTCCTCAGCGCCTGTCCCTGAACAGCCTTGTAAACCACTTCCTCCGATATGTAGCCCTCCATGTCCTCTCGATCCACGTCTCTCAAATTCGCCATTATGCCATGCAGTAAAGCTTCCCTCGCCTATCGGTTTCCCTCTCTACCCTTCCATTTTCTCTCGAACCATTGGTCTGCATAGGTCCCTATGCTCTCAGTAGTAACTAGCCTTTGCCCTTTATGATAGCCACCCAAGTCATCACTGACCACCACTGACAAAACTGTCATCGCCATACGTCTCATTCTGAAACTACGCAGAACCCCGACAGAGGGTTTATCCCCCCCAAAGCACCTCAATCCCTGCCTGCACCCTCAAAGCCTGAAAATTATCATTCTGAATTTCCCGTAATTGACTACCAATCCTGCAGCTGTCCCTCCAAATACTTTTGCTTCCCATATCTATAACATGCCTCCTCCTTCCCTAACCTTCTGTAAAAACCCTGTATTGCATTTTTCGCCTTTGAATGCCACCACTAGATCTACAACATCCACTATCCCATTTTCTTCATTCCATAATCCAACCCACCATAACCTGAAAGCTTCCAAAGCATCTACTCCTTGCAACAAATTAACATTTAATTTCCAATAACTAGAAAAAACACGTTTAACACCCTCCCACTTGAGTTACCAGAACAAGGTGGTCTGAGAAACTCAGATCAACACAATCAACCCTACCACTATGGATTAAGCTAGTGACGTAAACCCTGTCCAGCCGCGCGGCGTAACCCCTCCTACAAAAAGTGGTCCTCATTCCATCCGTCAAAACCCACTACATCCACTACGCCAATCGCCTGCAGAACCTCCCGTAAAACCCTTAAATTACACCCCCCCCACCCCCACCCCGTGGTTCGACATCTTTTTCCCGGATCACACATTTCCAATCGCCAGCTATGACAGAAACTGAGGGTAGACCTCTTGAGAAAATAAACCAAAACAACATGCACAAAATCCTCCTTTACTCGTGGATTTGATGTCACTGGCATATATACTCCCACAAAACCCACCTGAATGTTCCCCCACGAACCCACCACACGCACGACCCGGCCCCCACTGCCCCACTCCCAGGCAACGAGCATAAAAGGGCTGGTCTCCCTTATGCCTATCACTACCCCACCCTTGAGATTATCTAAATTCCCCGCGTAACACTTATACCCGTGCACACGTAATTCACTACCACACCGAAAATTGTGTTCTTTAATAAAAAAAAAAATCGACATCCAAACGTCTGAGCGAAACCTCTACCCAACGCCTCTTGACCTCTGCTCTGAGGCAGTTAACATTTATCGTTATACACTTGAACTCTCTGGTTAGGTTTTCTCATTTCGTTTTCCTGTCACCTTTAACCCTGACTTGGACTTGCCACTGCTGCACCTGACCGTCTTCCCCACACTCCCACTCGACTTCTGTAAGGGAAATCCCTTACCACCCTTGGCTACATCAGCCCACACCATTTTACAAGACCTTTGCCCCGGTGTTAAGACATCGTCCTCCACCAGTGTACTGGGCCTCTTACGTGACACTCCCTCATAATCCATAAGCCCTTCACCATCCGCCCTATGCACCTCGACAACCGTCACCACTGTCGTACAAGTTGTACGCCTTTCCTCGTCACCCACATGTCCTGCTAGACCATGGTCGACCACAGGCGCCGCCGCCAAGTAGGCAGTAAATCCACTGTCGCCGGGCTGTCGAGGATACTCTTATGTCCTCAAAACTGGGCAACACCAATGGCGTATGCGCCTCTCCCACCGGAGGCGATGCGCTGTCAACACACCCAATCGCCTCGATCTCTGACGCCGGTGGTAGCGTCGAGACTATCCCCACTGCATCACTCCACTTCACCTCCGCAGGTAAAACCTGCAGTACATCATCCACCATCGTGGGTCTCCGTTGGGCCAACTCATCCTCCACCATTGCTTCCGAAAATCCTCCAATATGACAAATGAGGGAATTGGACGTCTGTTATTTTCATCGAGAAAGGTCCCTCGAACATGCCAGCATAAAAGCCCTGGGACCAACGCCCTACGTTGACAGCTTGTATGGTGCCACAGCACCCAAATGTCCGATGAATGTCCACATCGTCTGCCTCGAAGGGTACATTACGAAGACGAACCCACATATAACACGCAGACATATCATGCAGGCACACCTCAAGACCAGTGTTGATGACAATCCGTTTTTCTTGATAGGTGTCCACAGCTCTCGCATAAGCAGCAGACGACACAAATTTTACAAAAATTCTTGAATTTCCGTTCAAGGAAATCCCATACAAATCCTCACTTGGGATTCCATACGTATCTCTTATTACAAGAGGCAGAATGACATCAGCAGTGTCCTGATATATTGCACCTTTTCAAGTTTCAAAAATTCCAGTGTTAGGTTACACACATGCAACAGTTAGGTATCTTGTGCAAGACAGGTATACAATACCGACAAGATGAAAGTTAAGACACTTGTGCAACATCTGGTTATCTTTATTTCGAAACGTTTCGCCTACACAGTAGGCTTCTTCAGTCGAGTACAGAAAAGTTGATAGTCTTCAAGTCTCTTCTGCTTCTATGTAATCAGTCCATCACCCTTAAAGTTTTGAGGTGGTCAGTCCCTCAGTCTGGAGAAGAGCATTGTTCCATAGTCTGAAACAATATGGAGTTGATACGATACGATAGGACTCACAGGTAAGGACCCACGAGGGGCGAGGGGCAAGTGGGGACAGTGCGAAGAATAGATGGTGAGAGGAATGTCTTGAGTTGAAGAGAGAAGAGTCAGGACTAGACCCAACTGCTAAGCCTGGATAAACAATAACGAAGACGACATAGAAAATAACAGGGACTCTGCGGGTGCTGACTGCAACTGACTGGAAGCACTTCAACTTGCAATGACTGGATATGGTTCAGGGACACGTTGTTGCAAAGGCGACGCAAAAACGCACATCGCAAGCACTTCAGCCCTAAAAACGCACAAAGACACAGCTATACGGCAATGGCACTTTTAAGTTATTTGAATTTTTAAGCAAAAAGTCAGATGTTTTATGTGTATTGTGGTGGAGGTGCCGGATCATTCAATGATTGAAAAAGATTTACATCATTGTAAGGACGTCTGAGAGTATCATCTAAGTAAGTAGTCCAGTAGTCATGATATGTTTCAAGTCTGTCAAGTTGTTTGTCACTAAGTGTCTTCCAGTATACGTTCAAAGCTGGTGTGTTTGTCGTGAGGTGGAGAGAGTCACTGGTGGCAAATTCGTCCCACCTCACTCCCAACACCCAACGTAATGCACGATTCTGGATACGTTGAAATTTTAGTGCGTTTGTCTTGGCAATTAACGTCAGAGCGAGTGGAAAGTAAGAGTAGAGGACGAATGAGTGCTTTGTAAAGATGTAGTTTTGTCTTGGGACTGGCTCCTCGCAGCTTATATAACCTTGAGAGTGCAGTTCCCGCCAGTATGGTCTTTGTAGTAATGTGAGATTTTAAGTTCAGTGTGTGGTCGAGGGTAAAACCAAGGACAACTGTCGTGAAGGAGCGTGGGGTGGGGGTACGGGAGGTGCTTGTTTTGAGTTCGACAGGAGTGGGGACATCACGCATTCTATGGAAGTAAGTGATTTTTGACTTATTGGGGTTGGTTTTGATGCGCCATAATAATTCCCAGGCGGTAATCCTGTCGACCTCTCTTTGTGTTCTGCGTGTAAGGAAACGAAAGTTTTCATGTGTTGAGTTGAGTGATGTCGTCTGCGTAAGAAAGGGTAATTGTGTTTGGGTAAAGAGGTTCAGGTAAATCATTCGTGTAGAGTATATATAGGGTGGGAGATAGGACAGAGCCTTGGGGTACACCCGCTTTTAATGTGAAATAGTCAGAATAATGATCTCTGAACCGTATACGCATCGTTCGGCCATCTAAAAAATGACATAATAATTTCATCATATTTATAGTTAAGTCAAAGGAAGTGCAAAGTTTGTATTTTAATCCTTCATGCCAAACAGTGTCAAAAGCTTTCTCTACATCTTTGGCGACAAGGGCGGAGGTACAGTTCTTGGCTTTATTGATACGTATATAGTTCAGGATCATATTCAAAACGTCTTGGGTAGATCGTTTTTTTCGGAAACCGAATTGTCTTTCAGTAAGCAAGTTATGTGTCTCTAGGTGAGTCCTGAGTCGCATATTTACAAGTCGTTCAAAGGTCTTACCCAAAATTTCAAGGAGGCTGATTGGTCTATAGTTCTTGGGGTCAGTCAAGTCTTTCCCAGGTTTTGGTATGAGACATGCAGTTGCAGATTTAAAGAATGGGGGGAAATAGCCAGATGCAAGAGAGGCATTAAAGAGGTCAGTGATAGCAGAAGCAACAGAAAGTGGAAGGTGACGAAGGACTGAATGTGACAGACCTGAAGCACCTGGAGCTTTTTTGGAAGGTGTGTTAGTAAGGAGTGAACATCATTTACAGTAAAAGGAGAGTTTAGAGGATGTGTGGAAGATAGGGTGTTTAGGTTTATGATTTGATCAGGATTGGTTAATTCTTCATGGTTGGATACCCATCTCTGTCTAATGTGTGTGCTATGACAGCTTGGTCTGGTGGATGTGGGTGGAAGATGTTTTCCCATGTGTCTTTGAAAATATGTACCGCTTCAGCAGGATCAGAGATCTGTCTGTTGTTGCTGTTTATGTGTCTAAAGGTTGTGGATCGAGGGGTGCCTGTAAGTTTCCGAATGGATGACCAGAATGCTTTGGGATCTCTTGTACGCTGTACATGTGTATGATTTATAACTGATTGCCAATGTCGGGCGTGGTCATCGTCTAGGCTATGGATGATGTGTACGTAAAATAGTTAGGTCCCATCGGATGATATTGAGTCTGTTTTGGTTTGCTAGGAAACGGTGTCTGTAACATGTGAGTAATCTTTTTGTTCTTTCTGATGGGCGAAAAGATCTTTGTATCGTACTTTGTGGTGTGTCATTGGGACAACATCTGTAGCAATTTGGGTAATTGATTGTTGAATGCGTTGAATTTGTGTCTGTCTGATACTGGTCTATTGTCATAGTTGTGTGTGAGATCAAGAGTGTTTAGACGTTGTTTGAACAGATCCCAGTCCGCCTGAGAATAAGCTGGAGAGGGGCGAACTGGAATGAGTATAGGATTTGAGGAAATATGCAAAATGATAGGAATGTGGTCAGATCCAGAGAGCGGTCCTGGTGTTGTGTAGTGATGTAAGCGATTACTAGCTCTGTAAAAATTTTATCAGGGGTGCCTTGGCCATTGTGTGTATAGACTGTTGGGAAGTAAGGTCCGAGGTGTATGAGATGTTTCTGTGTTACAAGTGTATGAAGTTGCCTTCCACGCAGATTTGTGGAGTTGTCATGGAAATCTGTGTGTTTGGCATTTAGGTCGGCAAGTAGGTATACAGGGAGATGTGTATGATTAAAAAGAATGGTTAAATCATGAATGTTAATGTTTTGATGGGGTCTGGTATATGTCGTGTACAGGATGATGGGTCCGTGTATCGTGTAAATTTTCACAGCCATGCTGTGAGAATATGTAAATGGAAGGGATAAGAACTCATGTTTAATTGTACTTTTAACAAGAATAGCTACGCCATTCCAGTGTTCAGCAGGAGATTGACGGGCTGTATATCCTAAGTGTCTGATACGTTGATCATCACGTACACACGTGCTGTTTAATAGCAACACGTCTGGTTGTTCTGATTCAACGAGGTCAGCAAGAATGTATTTGTTTGCGTTATAAGCTCTTATGTTAAATTGAATAACCTTAAGAGCCATGGTTGGGGTTACTTGAAGGACGAGATTGTGAGCCTTTCACAGCACCTAATCTATTTTTGGTCGGTTGTGATTTACGGTTTCTGGGAGGAGGATGAGGATGAGGATGAGGAGGATGAGGAGGAGGATGAGGAGGATGAGGAGGATGAGGAGGAGGAGGATGAGGAGGATGAGGAGGATGAGGAGGATGAGGAGGATGAGGATGAGGATGAGGAGGATGAGGAGGATGAGGAGGATGAGGAGGATGAGGAGGATGAGGAGGATGAGGAGGATGAGGAGGATGAGGAGGATGAGGAGGATGAGGAGGATGAGGAGGATGAGGAGGATGAGGAGGATGAGGATGAGGAGGATGAGGATGATGATGATGATGATGAGGATGAGGAGGATGATGATGAGGATGAGGAGGATGATGATGATGAGGAGGATGATGATGATGAGGAGGATGATGATGATGATGATGAGGATGATGATGATGAGGAGGATGATGATGAGGATGATGATGATGAGGATGATGATGATGATGAGGATGATGATGAGGATGAGGAGGATGATGATGATGAGGATGATGATGATGATGAGGATGATGATGATGATGAGGATGATGATGATGATGAGGATGATGAGGATGATGATGATGAGGATGATGATGATGATGATGATGAGGATGATGGTGATGAGGATGAGGAGGATGATGATGAGGAGGATGATGATGATGAGGATGATGATGATGAGGATGATGATGATGAGGATGATGATGATGAGGATGATGATGATGAGGATGATGATGATGAGGATGATGATGATGATGAGGATGATGATGAGGATGATGATGCTCGCGAGGGCGGGGCTTGATTTATTAAGTGCTCAACTCTATCCAGACATTTGGCGAATCCGGGAGAGAAGTTAAACCGTTGTACCACAGTAGTAGATCGAGACTTGAGAGTAGAAGGACGAGTAGAGGAAGGAGGAGGTTGAGATCGTTTGGTGTTAGAGCCAGAGCTGGTGGAAGGATTAGAAGGACAGGAGTTTGGCATATGGGTGGAAGGAGAAGGGTCTGCCTGAGTAGAAGCTTGAAGAGGAGTTTCTAGAGTGGAGAGAGAGGAGTTGGGAAAAAGTTCATCCTTAGGAAGAAAGAAATCAGGAGGGAAAATGATGGGGTCAAAGTTGTTGGCTTTCAAAAGATCATTCAGCATCGTTGGATAGTTGGCACTTTTAAATGCTTTATGACAGTATACAGCAGTGAGCACAATGGTCTCAAGGATATTTGATTGTTTTGAGGATGAAGAGGCCGAGGAAAGGTTGGTTTGTGCAGCAGCAGCATAGGAAGGATGAGTTGTAGAAGTGGTAGCAGGAGGAACATAAGAGTTTTGTTGGGAAGTGGATGAGAATGTTGTCTGTGTTTGTGAGCATGGAGTCAAGACTGGGTTTGGGAGGTTCAGAAGTTGGTCTTTCCGTAATGAAGAAACATAATCCTTACGAGTAGGGCAGTTGAAAGAAGTAGCAGAATGTGCCTGAGAACAGTGCAAACATTTTAGTGTTGGAACATTTTTGCCATGTGTGGCCTGGAGAAGAACACTTGGAACACAGCTGTTGCTTGTCACAAGTATTCTTTAGATGTCCAAACTCAAGGCATTTGTAGCACTGATGAATAGCGACATAGTTAGGTAGAAATAATGAAGTAGGTGGAATAAGAAAGTAGTTAGCTCGAACACCATGTTTGAACAGTTTATCAGCCTCATCAGGAGTGGAACATCTGATCTTAAGGATATTAGAGCGTTCAGGATGGAAAAGTTCCTCAACTGTGACTTGATTTTGAGTTGAAATGTCTGTCATCAAGGCGTCTTTGTTCTGGGTGTAATCGTTTAGCAGTGATGAGTCAACAAATTTTGCCACGACTGTACTCCTGGCCTTTTGATCAGGAGCCCAATCGATAGCAAAACCTGCCTGAAAGAGCTTTTCTCGGACTTCCTTACTTGTACATAGGTCATAGTTGACAGGATCAAGATTAACCTTACATCCGGTATGAGTCTTGATGTTTATCATTCGAGCCTGGGTAATATTGAAAAAGGTAGAGGCATAGTCAATCGTATCCTTGTCAGCTTTAGAATACTTTAACATCAAGGCCATTGTCGGAAAACTGGGTCTCTGTGCAGTTGCCATGATGACAACAGCACAGGTGGATATGCTGCCTGAATCGTGAGTGGCGTCTAAGGGGCGTCAAGTGCGTAATTCTGACAGATCATGTTTGTGTTGTAAGTGTACCTGCCAAGATTAGGCTTCCCGTGCGTTAATTACAAGGAATGCAGCCACAAGCACCGGACCAGACGAATACTCCCACCGACGCAGGAGCAGGTCCAGCCGATCCAGAAAAAAAAGAAAATTTTAGAGGAGAGAGAGGTGCTGGTGTCTCCAGAGCGATATAGTCAAGCCGATCCACTGTGTGGGGATCTTTAACCACCTCAACGAAGAGGGCTTGGCTGGCCTCTGAGGAGATTACGGCACAACAGGGAGCTAAACCCGTGTCACACACAAAAGATATTGGTTTAAAAAAAAGCTGTCTAATTCTCAAAGATGCCTTCACAGCCGAACACGAGTAAGAGGATGTCGGTATGCAAGGATTACACATACACAGAGTGCATAGGTGTGGTCGTGATGCTCTTGAACAATATACCAGCAGGTAACATCCAACAGGTTGAGGTGGGAAGACTTCACCCAGCTGCAAGAGTGCAGAGGCCAACGGTCTGCCCTGGGGCAGGCAGCCAGCGACGCACCAAGTCCTGGAGCCAAGATGAAGAGTTTCCAGAAATCAACCAATGTCTTCTTAAAACAAGAAAATCAATGCTATTTTTCCTTAACAAACACACCAAAAGCTTCTTCCAGCAAGTGGATCGAAAGGCAGCCAATCAGGAGCAAGCAAAGCATGCAGCCAATCAGGAGCAAGCAAAGCATACAGCCAACCGGGAGCAGGTACGTCTGTCCAGTGCGGAAGCTAGCAGAGGAATGCTGTCTATGGAGTTGAAGTGACAGGATGGAGCCTTATATAGCGCCAGGAGGTGAGACGTAGGTCACTAGTAGAACGCAGATGTTGGGAGGTCAGGTCCCTCTTAAATCCAGCCGTTCTCACTAGTAGAGGTTGTCGAAGTTGATTGCAGGTCTGTACCAAGATACCCTTGTGTTGCAGTGTCTGACAGATTGAACATTAAAATGGTATAAAATACCGACAGGTTGTTAGGTAAGACACACATGCAACAGTTAGGTATCTTTATTTCGAAACGTTTCGCCTACACAGTAGGCTTCTTCAGTCGAGTACAGAAAAGTTGATAGAAGCAGAAGACTTGAAGACGATATTGTTTCAGACTTTGGAACAACGCTCTTCTCCAGACTGAGGGACTGACCACCTCAAAACTTTAAGGGTGATGGACTGATTACATCGTCTTCAAGTCTCTTCTGCTTCTATCAACTTTTCTGTACTCGACTGAAGAAGCCTACTGTGTAGGCGAAACGTTTCGAAATAAAGATACCTAACTGTTGCATATGTGTCTTACCTAACAACCTGTCGGTATTTTATACCATTTTAATGTTCAATTCCAGTGTTGACTCTTCGCCTGCGCTCCGCCATCTTGAGGGTGGACGCAGAGAGAGCGGCTGGTGCCCTCTGGTGTTTGTTTTGAGAAGTTTGATTTTCTCAAGATTAACACACATACAAGAGGTCTCTGAGTGTGTTTTTGGTGGGGTGTGTGTCGTATTGAGTGGTGGTGGTCTGGGTTGAGTATGGTTGGAGGTGTTCATTGAACTTGAGCACTTGTGTCTTGTGATCTATTTTGGACTTCTGACTTTGTAGTGAATATTTGCTCTTGCATAAGCTACAAGGGAACACCAGATATCATCACTGGCAAACATGGCAACTGTCATAGAGGAACCTATTTCTGCAGGTGATGGAAATGATGATAGCTTCCAGACCTTTAAAAGTAAACAAAAGAGAAAAAGTGAGAAAGGGCTAGAGCGTCGACGTAGTCAGACTCACTTGACTCGTACACAATGTGATACTAAACGTCCTTGGTGCACAGAGGCTGCAAGAAGTCTTTCTTCAAAGGAAGAATGTGTTAAGCTGAACTTCCCTGACAACACCCCGCTGCCTGCTAAGTGTGCATGGCTAATGGAAGCTGTAAACAAGCATCCTAACTCAAGGATCCAATTTAGGAAAAACACACACAACTTTGTGTTTGTGGAACAGAATGAAGAGCTGATCAGTGATCTACTTAGTACACCTTATGGGGATATTAAGCTGCTCCGACCTCAATCAGACACTCACCACTTTAAAAAATGGGTCAGTATCATAATCTTTGGATACCCTCTCTGCATGGACCCATCCCATCTGACTCTAAGTGAGCATATCAAGCCTAAAAGACTTAAAGGAAAATCCCAAATTATTGCCAGTTGGGTGGGTCCTGTGCCCCTCCCCCGGAATATCTGGGTGCATGGTTTACGTTTCCTAAACATCGAAGTGTACCTACCCCCTAAACGTAGGTGTTACAAATGCCAGCACTATGGCCATGTTGCAGTAGACTGTGGAATACTACATTCTTGGTGTGGTAAGTGTGCTGGGAAACATTCCACTAGAGAATGCACAGTAGGCCCTGACAGCCAAAAATTTAAATGTATTAACTGTAAAGTTGGGGTTACAGTTTCCCACAAGGACTGCAGTCAGAACCCAAACAACCTTCGAGGTAAACCTGATAACAGTCCTTTAATGGTAACTGAGGATGGGGCCATCCAGTCTACCACAGCCAGATCTGAGACTGAACCTCTGCAAAGTGTGCAAGAACCCCACCTCACTGCAAACAATTCTGGTGATACCAGAATGCCATCACACACACCAGCTGTGGAGGAGCTAGCCATCCCTGCTAGCACATATGGAACTACTGGTCTGCCACTACAGATACCTATGGCTACACCTGAATATGGGGATGAGTTTGTCATTTCTCCCAATACACACAACTACAACAGTCAGACGGACACCACACAGGTAACCTCCCTGGAAATTGGAGATGAGTCAGATGCACAGGACCTACCTGCAATGAATGATGAAACAGAGAACACTAATGTAACCATGGTACCTGTTAAGGTGATAGGTGTTAAAGGAAGCACTAACCCAGAAGTGCCATCCTCCGGAGAGGCATTGGATTCGCCTGACCTTCCTCATATTATAACAAATTTCCAGAAAAAAATTGAGCATCTTGAACAGATCCTGACAAGTTTAATAAATATATGTAATCAGGATGATGCTCTTGAGCATGGTGATGATGTCAAAAGTGCAGCTATCTCCGTTCAGCTTCCAGCAATTTGTGAGAAAGAAGCCCATAACTCTTGCCTTCAAAAATTGCCTTATAACTGGCTGCCAAAATGCCGAAAAATGATTAAAAATAAAGGTTCTGAAGATAAAGACGTACAAACTATGCTATTTGCTCTTAAGTGTCTGCACACTGCAGTCAAAGCATAATAGTTTTACCATCTTATGAGCAAGAGATTGTAATAACTCACTACAATGGATACATTACAAATCTTTTCATGGAACATTGCTTCCATCAGGAAGCGGTTGCCTGACTTACATCATATTAGTGCAACCAAGAATATTGATGTCATCTGTTTGCAGGAATGTAGATTGAAAGATGGAGCACCTCCACCAAACTTGCCTGGATATGCAGCTTATAACCTAAGGTCAACCAACTGTTGTGTGATGTATGTCAGAAAGAACTTGCCACATTCACTCCTTTCCTTGCAGAGTCGAGTTAACATGCAGTATCATGGTGTCAAAGTATTTGCAGGCGATTTTTCCATAAACATTTTTAATCTCTATGCCCCAGCGAACCAGCTTCGACCTGATGCTTTACTAGATCGCATCAATAGTGAACCTACCATCATTCTTGGAGATTTTAATGCCAGACATAAGAATATTGGTGGGTCTATTACAAACACCAATGGAACTAAACTAGTGAGATTGCTGAATGAGCATGATAATGTTCGAATTGTGGGCACTACTGAGCCTACTCACATATATGGTGGCATACTAGATCTGTGTCTTGGATTTAATACATCATATACGATGCATGACTCTGTCATAGTTGATGATCTTCTATCTGATCACTTCCCAAGACTAACAACTGTCAATCTTGATCACATCTCCAGCAATCAAGGAGCTAAATACAGAAGGAGGAAACTTATTCTCAAACCAGAACACAGAGACAACTTTATTAACCACTTGGATCAATGGTATAAGAATTACGAGCCCACTGGCACACAAAAATTTAATGATGATTTAATTACCACTATTGAGAGTGTTCTCACAGATCAAGTGGGCAGGAATAGGAAACAAAGACCCTCCACTATAAATAACAATAAAAACCAATGTAAATACTATAATGATCCACAGCTGCGCAATCTAACACATGCAGCTAGGAGGATTGGTAAAGCATACCGTGAATGTAGAACCCCAGACCTGCTCAGAACGTTCCAAGCTGCACTAACAAATGCAAGGAATAGAAAGGAAGAACTTAGGCAACAGGAATGGGAACAGTTTGTTAGTGGATTAAATAGGTCCACCCCTTTGAGTTTGGCTTGGAAAGGTATAAATAAAATAACCAGGAAAAAGACTGGCAATGTTGCTCATCCCTTTCCTCTTGGAAAAGCAAATGACCTCATAAATGACTGGTCCAAAACATCCAGGCATGAAAGCCTTCCATCTCATATTAGAAAAAATTTAGAGAGTACTTCTGAAGAAATGTTGAAACTGATTAATTTTATGAGCCAAAATATTGATGAGAGTGATTGCCTCTTTACCGAGTATGAATTAGATAATGCATTAACCAAAGGTCGATCAACTGCTCCTGGAGAGGATGGTATAACCTATGATATTCTCAGAACTCTAAGGCACGTGCCTGATAACCCTTTGTTGGCACTGTATAATCTCAGTTACATTGAGGGCGTTCTTCCTACTTCCTGGACCAATAGTCTCATTGTGCCTATCCCTAAGCCCCAACAGCCTGATACATTTAGGCCGATCTCCTTAACTAGTTGTCTTTGCAAAACTTTTGAAAGAATGATGCTTAACAGATTGTACTACAGAATCAGACATCAACTTTCCCCCTACCTCTATGGGTTCATGAAAGGTAAAAGTGTGCAGAACTGTATTTCCACCTTTCTCACTGCACACACCTCTACTAGTTTTACCACTTTTCTTGATCTAAAATCTGCATTTGATATTGCAAACAGAACAGTTATACTACATGAACTAGCCAAAATGAATATTGGTGGTAGCTTACTCTGCTGGATAATAGGATACCTGTCAAATAGAGTATCCTCTGTCCTTTACCAAGGCTTCAGAAGTGATTCTAAAGAAATGTCTTTAGGTACACCGCAGGGAGGAGTTCTTAGTCCCATGCTATTTAATATTCTGATTAATGCTCTCCTAAATGCTCTACCTGCCTCACCTAAACATATAGCTATAAGCTATGCTGATGATATCATGATCCATACAACAGGGCATAAGAAGATGAATACCATTCTTAATGAAGTTCAAGCAATTTGTAATCGACTAGGCCTCATAATATCTTCCTCTAAAACAAAGATATTAACAAGCAAACGACATCCCCCACCCATCTATTTGCAGGGTGAAATCATTAGCTACGTTAAAACTTACAGATATCTTGGTGTAGATGTACCCTTTAACAAATCCACTATACCACAACTAAACAAGAAATGCAAAGCTAGGCTAAATGCTCTCAAAGCTGTTGCTGGCTACAATCCCAACTATGGTGCTAATGTGAGAATCGTGAGAATGATGTACATAGCCTATGTTAGGTCCTTAATTGATTATGCTGCTCCCATGTTGATATTAGCTAGAGAAAGTTCCCTCCGACCCTTGGAGTTAATGCAAAATGAAGCTCTCAGGACTATTCTTGGCTGTCCCAGATCTACAAAAGTTCTTAACATGAGGAAGGAGCTTGGTATTTCTAGAATCAGTGATAGGATTGTTGAAATTAACACTGTACTCGGTATTAGAATGTTGAGAAACGAACCAGACACTGTCACAGTGAATCTTACCAAGTGTCTGGAGGTAAATACACACAGATCTAAATGGATTGTGAAAACGTGCAATTGCATTAAGTTTTATAACCTGCATGAACTGTATCACTGTAGGCAACAAGAGCATTTCACCCCTCCATGGAAGATGTGTTCATTTAATATCACATACCTACAAGTCCCTCCCAAGAAGCTCATTGCTAGTAATCCCTTCCTTAAATCTCTTGTTAGAGCAACTGCTCAAGAAGAAATTTTTCGCCTAGCTGGTAGTAATAAGTTATCACAAGTTATATACACTGATGGATCTAAACAGGAGTCTTCTGGCAGGGCTGCATCTGCTCTTGTTGCCACCTCCCTAGTTAAGAACGATAATAAATTTGTTGAGTTAGGCATAAGAATTAACAACTGGGCGTCTACACTGCAAACTGAATTGTTTGCAATCCTAATGGCGCTAAAGCTAACCTATGACACTGAGCTTGACTCTATCATCATTACTGATTCTATGTCATCATTGAAGGCTCTTGGCTCATATAATGACTCCAACAACATGCTCATTGGGGAAGCCAGGTATAGATACTCAAAAATTAGGGACAAAGGAATTAATGTACAATTGCTATGGATCCCATCACACATTGGATTACTCCTTCATGATAAAGTTGATATGTTAGCCAAGAAGAGTATCCAGAAGGAGAACGTAGAATATAACTTTGGTATAACTGTGTCTAGCATTAGGAATAATATTAGGAGAGAAGTAAATAATGAAGATTGTTATAGGAATGCAGTTAGAAGCCTGAGTAGATCTATAACCCACTATGATAACATGAACGTAGATAAGTATGTTTATGGAGCAACTTGCAATGTGAACAGACTGACTGATGTTGTAGTGGCCAGGCTTAGGCTTGGTTACAAGTACTTCTGGCAGTTTGGGAGACACACAGATGATGATCAAACTAAATGTAAATTATGTGATCAGGCATATGGTCACTCTCTTGAACACTATGTGCTTAATTGTCCACTTATTGAGGAATACAGAGACAGTATAATAACCTATGTGACATGTCAAGATATCTTATTAATGAAAATAAGATACCAGATATACTAAGCAAATTTCCTAAATTTGCTTGTAACAGATAAGTGAACTATAGATATGTAGATATAAATCCATATGTATTCCTGTTAACCCTTTGGGGCCTAGTTCCTAGGCCTTTTGTGTATCCATATGCTCTCGCGCTACCGTCCACAGGATGGATATGGGGTGCACAATAAACTAGCCACTTCGGTGGCAAAATCTAAATCTAATCAAGATGGCAGATTATTATTATAATCAAAGGGAAGCACTATAATCCTACGGGTTTAGTGCTTCCCTTTGATTATAATAACCCGCCATCTTGAGGAAATCAAACTTCTCAAAACAAACACCAGAGGGCACCAGCCGCTCGCTCTGCGTCCACCCTCACCAACAGCTGGGTGAGAACGTTGTGAAACTAATGCATTGCACTCTCAATTGTATTGTATATTAGCATTTTATGTACGAAGACATTCTAAGACTATACTTCCTCAAATTACAAGATATTAAAACAGACAAAATAATCTCCACACCACAGAGAACCCAAAAACACATTTAAAACATTGCATACACTACGCATACACTACGAGTAATAAAAAAAAAAGTGATACATGCCAAGAAACTCTCACATCCCAGGTACAGAAAATAATACATCAATCTTAATTACCATTTACATCAAAAACCTACTTTATACAATATAGATATTTTTATTTAAAAGGCGCTTACTTGGTACAGTAAGTAAGCCGAAAAACATATTACAAAAAACACTAGTTGGCCTTCCACTAGTGCAGTAATACAGAGTTCGGAATACATACACACGAGACAATTTATTTTAATAGCGCATAAAAGTCTTTGGTCTACTCTAGAGGGTGTGTGTACACACACACACACACACACACACACCCACCCAGGAAAACAAGGAGATTAGTAGAAGAGCCAGAAACGAGTATGCACAGATGAGGGAGGCCCAGCGACAGTATGAAAACGACATAGCATCGAAAGTCAAATATGACCCGAAACTGCTGTATAGCCACATTAGGAGGAAGACAACAGTCAAGGACCAGGTGATAAGGCTGAGGAAAGAAGGTGGAGAACTCACAAGAAACGATCAAGAGGTATGTGAGGAGCTCAACACGAGATTTAAGGAAGTATTTACAGTAGAGACAGGAAGGACTCTGGGGGGACAGACCAGATGGGGACACCAGCAAGGAATACACCAACAAGTGTTGGACGACATACATACAGATGAGGAGGTGAAGAAACTGCTAAGGGACATCGATACCTCAAAAGCAATGGGACCGGACAACAACTCCCCGTGGGTCCTTAGAGAGGGAGCAGATATGTTGTGCGTGCCACTTACCACAATCTTCAACACATCCCTGGAAACTGGGCAACTACCTGAGGTATGGAAGACGGCAAATGTAGTTCCCATTTTTAAAAAAGGAGACAGAAAAGAGGCACTAAACTATAGACCTGTGTCATTGACGTGTATAGTATGCAAAATTATGGAGAAGATTATCAGGAGGAGAGTGGTGGAGCACCTGGAACTGAACAAGAGTATAAATGCCAACCAGCACGGATTCACGGAAGGCAAATCCTGTGTCACAAACCTTCTGGAGTTTTATGATAAAATAACAGAAGTAAGACACGAGAGAGAGGGGTGGGTTGATTGCATCTTCTTGGACTGCAAGAAGGCCTTTGACACAGTTCCTCACAAGAGATTAGTGCAGAAGCTAGAGCATCAGGCGCATATAACAGGAAGGGCACTGCAATGGATCAGAGAATACCTGACAGGGAGGCAACAACGAGTCATGGTACGTAATGATGCATCACAGTGGGCACCTGTGACGAGCGGGGTCCCACAGGGGTCGGTCCTAGGACCAGTGCTATTTTTGGTATATGTGAACGACATGACGGAAGGGTTAGACTCAGAAGTGTCCCTGTTTGCAGATGATGTGAAGTTAATGAGGAGAATTAAATCTGATGAGGACCAGGCAGGACTTCAAAGAGACCTGGACAGACTGGACACCTGGTCCAGCAAATGGCTTCTCGAATTTAATCCTGCCAAATGCAAAGTCATGAAGATAGGGGAAGGGCACAGAAGACCACAGACAGAGTATAGGCTAGGTGGCCAAAGACTGCAAACCTCTCAAGGAGAAAGATCTTGGGGTGAGTATAACACCGAGCATGTCTCGGGAAGCACACATCAATCAGATAACTGCTGTATATGGGCGCCTGGCAAACCTGAGAACAGCATTCCGATACCTTAGTAAGGAATCATTCAAGACACTGTACACCGTGTATGTCAGGCCCATACTGGAGTATGCAGCACCTGTTTGGAACCCGCACTTGATAAAGCACGTCAAGAAACTAGAGAAAGTACAAAGGTTTGCGACAAGGTTAGTTCCAGAGCTAAGGGGAATGTCCTATGAAAAAAGATTAAGGGAAATCGGCCTGACGACACTGGAGGACAGGAGGGTCCGGGGAGACATAACGACATATAAAATACTGCGTGGAATAGACAAGGTGGACAAAGACAGGATGTTCCAGGGAGAGGACACAGAAACAAGAGGCCACAATTGGAAGTTGAAGACACAAATGAGTCAGAGAGATAGTAGGAAGTATTTCTTCAGTCATAGAGTTGTAAGGCAGTGGAATAGCCTAGAAATGACGTAGTGGAGGCAGGAACCATACACAGTTTTAAGACGAGGTTTGATAAAGCTCATGGAGCGGGGAGAGAGAGGGCCTAGTAGCAACCGGTGAAGAGGCGGGGCCAGGAGCTAGGACTCGACCCCTGCAACCACAAATAGGCGAGTACAAATAGGTGAGTACACACACACACACACACAATTTACAATAATAAATTATACTTTTGTACATCTATAAATCTTAAAATAATGAATTATAATTTCATTCATGACCGTACCATAAACAGGGTACATTCCTGACACCACTGTCACAGTACGTGATAAAATAATAAATTATAAGTAACATCTTTATACATCATACACTGGATCACACGACACTTCATCCTACCACACAGGGTACAGTCCTTCAGTATCACCCCTGCGTCTCTCTACATACATATACATTACACGGCAGTTCATCCTACCACACAGGGTACAGTCTTCAGTATCACCCCTGCGTCTCTCTACATACATATACATTACACGGCAGTTCATCCTACCACACAGGGTACAGTCCTTCAGTATCACCCCTGCGTCTCTCTACATACATATACATTACACGGCAGTTCATCCTACCACACAGGGTACAGTCCTTCAGTATCACCCCTGCGTCTCTCTATACATACATATACATTACACGGCAGTTCATCCTACCACACAGGGTACAGTCCTTCAGTATCACTCCTGCGTCTCTATACATACATATACATTACACGGCAGTTCATCCTACCACACAGGGTACAGTCCTTCAGTATCACCCCTGCGTCTCTCTACATACATATTGTTACAAAAAACGCGATTCTAAAAGCTTAGAGATCTCCAGTGAATACTAGAAAGGACTGCCCTTCTAGCATCCAGCCTGTTACTGGGTTTTCGTAACAAGTAGTCAGTATCCTTATCCAATTATCCATTAAAATTCAGTATGGTTCATTAGTGCTTTAGGATTACAACTGGTAGGCTACTAACTAGAGAAATTAAAATTTAATAAATTTATTAAGTCTATAAGTTGTCTAGAGGTATACTATCAAAGTAAATTAATTACAGCAATCAAAATAAAATCAATCTCTCGAGTTCAATATTATTGTGCTAAAAGCACATATCACATTTATAATTCTTAAGTACCGTCAAGTACATTAACATTTAATAAGATATTACAAATATGTACAAGTAAGTGTGTATGCGTGTAAGTGCTCTTAAGTAGTTAGCTATGTCTCAAGACTCGAATAAGACTTAAACAAGTGACTGACAAAGTCCTCAAAAAACTAACTTCTTCACCGACTGGCAACCCGAACAGTCTGCTTGAACAACAAAGAATGCTAAGCCCAATAGCAATACAATATCAAGCGACTGCGACACAGAATCAGGAACAAGGAGATAATATAACGACACTAAGTAGGGACCATCTGCAGATCCTCCACCAAAGTTACAAAACTCCCATAATACTGAATCTACGTTCAGCATAGGAAAAACTGACTGTGACAATACACAGGAACCAGTACAAAATTAGGTCAGAAGCTATAGCTCGGGACCTGAGATGTTCAGAGTGTCTGTGACACACAACCTCAGTACAACGTCGAAAATCACAAAGTCTATACAATGTTCTGAGAACAGAGTTCTACAGAACTAACAAGAATAATGAGACAGACAATCTGTCCAACCACCAAGCGAGTCTCCAGCAGACTCTCAGACAGACAATCTGTCCAACCAGCAAGCGAGTCTCGAGCAGACTCTCAGACAGACAATCTGTCCAACCAGCAAGCGAGTCTACAGCAGACCGACTCTTTCACGAGAGGTGAGGACACCCCCCCCCTCGATCACGTGATAGCTACGTGGACAACTGCAGCTCAGAAGCCGGCAGTATAACGAGCGACAAGCGATAATTACAGTAGTTTGACAATCAAGCCTAACTGAGCACATTTTATATACATCCTAACAACATAAGCTAAATAACAATATAACAGTCAAATAATAATATAAAGTCATACATTTACGATTTAGCTATTATCGCAAATATAAGCAATATAAAATTAAATGAAAAGGTAATATACATTATATATACATAATAATCATTGTAACCCATTCAGGGGTTGCAACACCCCCCCAACACGACAGAGGGTCGCACTAGGAGTTGCATGAATGTCTTTTACATTATTTCTGGTTACTCATATCAATATTATATAATATAAAAATTATTTAGTCACTCTCGTCCCAAGCACCTCTACAATTTCACAGCGTCCGTCACTAGGATGTACTAGGGCAGTACACAGTATCGTATCTCTGCATATTCGTGGTTATGTACATCAGTGTAGAGACTGGATAGCGCTGACAAGGAGGGCACGTTGAGGCTCGATCATAGTAGAGGAGACTGCATTCCACTCTTAAGTAGTGGTTGTGGAATGCGAGGCAGTACGAACATCTGAGTATGAAACAGCTTAAGGTGTGTAGTGAGGGGGGGGGGGTCTGTGGCAAGACAGTGTTGCGTCATGCAGTACATCACCCGCACCACTCTACTCACTCAACACTCAGCTTGTCTCCTCCTCACTCAACAATACTGTGAATATATAAATATAATAATTAGACATGACATGAGTATATATAGTTAATATGGGCTGGAGGGATTAAGTTACTTTACTGAATTTGACATAGCAAGTAACAACAGGTATTTGGGCATAAAATTACGTTAATTTAATGTAACTGATAATTATTAAGGACGAGACAGAGCGTCAGCAATTACATTACAATGACCACTTGTGTGTTTTATACTAATAGAATAAGGTTGGATTCTGAGGGCCCACCTCATGATCCTAGCATTCTTACTCTTCATGGTATTTATATAAGTGAGTGGATTGTGGTCAGAAAAAACGTTAATTTTAAATGCGGAAGTGCCCAAATACACGTCAAAATGTTCCAAGGACACCACAAGAGCTAGAGCCTCTTTCTCAATAGTGGCATAATTTTTCTGGTGTCGTTTAAGCTTAGATGAATAGTAACATATAGGATGGAGAATGTCAGTGGATGTTGACTGTTGGAGCAGCACAGCACCCACTGCATAGCCACTCGCATCTATATGTAAAAAGAAGAGAAGATTGAAATTAGGACTCTTCAACACAGGAGCAGAGGATAGCAAGCGTTTCAACCTTTTGAACGAGTCTGAACAATCTCTAGTCCAGATGAACTGAACTTTGATACTAATGAACTCAGTGAGAGGTGCAGGTGGAGGTGTGTGCGTTGGCTTGCCTGTCACTTGACACACGTGGCAAAGTCGCACATGATCAGCTACTGTTTCCTTCATCTTTGGCCAAGTAAAATGTTTTGCCAGTTTACCGAGTGTCTTCTTGACACCCAAATGTCCTCCTATGGGACTATTGTGAGCAAAATCAATGGCTTGTTCACGAAATGTAACTGGTAACACAACTAGATGCTTGACTGTGGTGAAAACACTATCAGCTGACAACTTACATGTATTTTTCTCCATCAGTACACCGTTACTATAATAGTAACAATTATCGAGATCCTTTGCTTCACTCTCAGTAACTGCTATATCTCTCAGTCTTTCCAGTGACTGATCAACAAACTGATCCTTGATTAAATCATCATGAGTTAGAAATTTAACATCAGTTGTGTCTTGACTAGGTTGATGACCAGGGGGAGTCAGTGTTAATGATCCTGGGCGCAGAGCGTCACTAAACAACATATTCAACCCCAAATCATTGTCATCAACTAACTCAACAGGAGACAAGGATGGTTGTTGAATCTTTGACATAGCTCTAGTAATTGCGCTGAGAGGAAATAAAATAGGTTTCTCTCTACAAGCTTCAATGGCATAATTATCATCAGTGTTATTATCAATCACAAGTGGTTCTTTACATATACCAACATGAAGGATATCGTTCCCTATCAACAAGTCCACTGACCTGATGGGAAATACACCACTGGATATACCCACTGAAATATAACCAGTATAATAGCTTGTTTCAATATAAACTTTGTGCAGAGGCACTTTTATAACAGCCCCTCCATAGGCTTCTAACAATACATCTATCTTGCAATAGGTATCGTCAGTTATGGTCAGTACATCTTCTCTTAATAACGTGAGATAACTGCCAGTGTCTCTGAAAGAAATTATCTCAGTTAGATGTGATTCGTCAAATCCTACTTTATCTCTCGAAAAGTAAGGACTCATCGCTGAACGAATCTTTTCGTCAGATACACTTTCTGACGCTAGTCATCTATCCTGAGTAACATTATCTAAAACAGTAGGATCAGAGGCATTGCTAGGATTTTGGTGCCTTTGTTGCTCGGAAGAGGATACGACTTGAGTGGGGGCGCCAGCCGCACGACTGTTTCTCGTATCTCTTTCTAACTTATAGCAATACTCTCTAGTATGTCCTTTTCTGTTACAATAGGTACATTTAACTTTCTTCTTCTCGATACCAGATTTCTGTCTAGCCACAGAGACAGATTCAGGATTGTGAGTTTTCCTGGTAAAGGTACGAGAAGTTACAGTAGCAGGTACATCAGGCCGGCAATGAGCAGCTGATTTAGGTTGCCCACTTCTAGGACAATTTTTAGTTACCTTGTTTCTCTGTGTTTTGGTACGTACAAGTTTGTGAGAAATCTCATAATTGTCTGCTAATGCTGCAGTTTCCAGAATATCTGAGGTAGTATGATCGATCAGATATTCTTGTATGTCAGCAGGCATACAGTTGTTAAACTCTTCATGTAGCAACAACTGAACAAGGCTGTCGTAGTTGTTACATTTAGCAGCTCTAGACCATCTCTCAAATGCAACTTTTTTCTCACGAGCAAACTCTACACAAGTTTGATCTTGTCGTCGTTGTAACGTACGAAATGCTCTTTGATAACTTACAGGTAACAAGTTATACGTCTCTAGAATTGTTTGTTTGACAGTGTCATAACTAATGTACTTGGCAAATGGTAAAGCAGCAGTACAGGTTTGAGCTCTTCCCGTCAAAGCAGTATGCAACAATGTTGCCCAGTGCTTACGTGGCCAGTTCATAGCACGTGCCTGGTTCTCAAACATCAAAATATGTGTCTAAGTCACTTTCAAAAAACTTAGGAACCATAGATGCAGCTTTCTGCACATTAAATGTGTCCTGTGATCTATCAGTTTGTTGTCTTCCCAGACGAACATTTTCTCTTTGGAAATCTTCGTTCAATCTCCTCTGTGCCTATTTGTGCAGTCTGCAACATAATGAGGCGTTCAAACCTCTCAAACTGTTCCTGAGAGATATGACCAGTAGGTAATGGAGGAGTAGGGAAATTAACATGGTCTGGACGGTCCTTAGGTCGGAGACTTGGTCCAGCCGTCTCTAGAGTGTCTAGATCTGGTCTAGGATACGTAAATACAGGTGTAGTATACACTGTACTAGTATTAGGCTGTGTCATACTAACAGCTACACTCTGTACTATAGTGTCAGTGAAGGAAGGCGTGAGCGAGAACTGAGCTACACTAGGCTCAGACACTAGGCTCACTTCTGCTCTAGTTGCTCTTTCTTCAACTTCAAATAGTCATACTTCCTAATTGTGACACTAGGCTTTCTGAATCTGAATCATAATCAGACATTTCTGTATGAGCAGGAAACAATATATCTTTAATTAATGCTCTGACAGTTTCAGCTGTGTAATTCCTGTTATACGTCACACCGAGATATTTGGCTACTCGCCAACACGTCTGAAGTTTTAATGTACTTAACTCAGGCAAAGTCAGAGTATCAATTAACTGTTTCACTTTGGCATACATCACGAAAATAATTGTACTACGAGAGAGTGATTATTGGAAACTATAATCCTAATAGGAATTTTAGTGTTGGTTGTCTTAGAGCTAGAGCTCATAAACAGTATTTCCATCTCCTTGGATCAAGAGACTCAGTCAAGTACATACATCCACCTGGTATGTTGTACAAGACTAAACTCAAAGTCTTCAGATTAGGAAAGTACTCAGTGTTTGATCATAGAAGTACTAGTATGTCAAACTGGACAATTTCTCCAACACCTTGGATCAAGAGCATCCCGGACAGGCCCCCAGTTGTTACAAAAAACGCGATTCTAAAAGCTTAGAGATCTCCAGTGAATACTAGAAAGGACTGCCCTTCTAGCATCCAGCCTGTTACTGGGTTTTCGTAACAAGTAGTCAGTATCCTTATCCAATTATCCATTAAAATTCAGTATGGTTCAATAGTGCTTTAGGATTACAACTGGTAGGCTACTAACTAGAGAAATTAAAATTTAATAAATTTATTAAGTCTATAAGTTGTCTAGAGGTATACTATCAAAGTAAATTAATTACAGCAATCAAAATAAAATCAATCTCTCGAGTTCAATATTATTGTGCTGAAAGCACATATCACATTTATAATTCTTAAGTACCGTCAAGTACATTAACATTTAATAAGATATTACAAATATGTACAAGTAAGTGTGTATGCGTGTAAGTGCTCTTAAGTAGTTAGCTATGTCTCAAGACTCGAATAAGACTTAAACAAGTGACTGACAAAGTCCTCAAAAAACTAACTTCTTCACCGACTGGCAACCCGAACAGTCTGCTTGAACAACAAAGAATGCTAAGCCCAATAGCAATACAATATCAAGCGACTGCGACACAGAATCAGGAACAAGGAGATAATATAACGACACTAAGTAGGGACCATCTGCAGATCCTCCACCAAAGTTACAAAACTCCCATAATACTGAATCTACGTTCAGCATAGGAAAAACTGACTGTGACAATACACAGGAACCAGTACAAAATTAGGTCAGAAGCTATAGCTCGGGACCTGAGATGTTCAGAGTGTCTATGTGACACACAACCTCAGTACAACGTCGAAAATCACAGTCTATACAATGTTCTGAGAACAGAGTTCTACAGAACTAATAAGAATAATGACAGACAATCTGTCCAACCAGCAAGCGAGTCTACAACAGACTGACTCTTTCACGAGAGGTGAGGACACCCCCCCCTCGATCACGTGATAGCTACGTGGACAACTGCAGCTCAGAAGCCGGCAGTATAACGAGCGACAAGCGATAATTGCAGTAGTTTGACAATCAAGCCTAACTGAGCACATTTTATATACATCCTAACAACATAAGCTAAATAACAATATAACAGTCAAATAATAATATAAAGTCATACATTTACGATTTAGCTATTATCGCAAATATAAGCAATATAAAATTAAATGAAAAGGTAATATACATTATATATACATAATAATCATTGTAACCCATTCAGGGGTTGCAACACATATACATTACACGGCAGTTCATCCTACCACACAGGGTACAGTCCTTCCTCAGTATCACCCCTGCGTTTCTCCTCAGACCAACAAGTCACTGACACCCAGTGTCACACTATCTTATCTTTCTTCAGTGTCACACTACGCCCTTTTCTTACATCAGTGCCACACACACTTCCTCCAGTGTCACATACTCTTCCTCCAGTGTCACATACTCTTCCTCCAGTGTCACACTACGATCCCATCCTGTCTTCGGTGTCACACTCCGACCCTATCTTCTCTGTGATACACTATACAATAACGTCAGCCATGACTTGTAGCTTCACCATTTACTGAGTAAAGTAGAACTCTTCAAAGACGAAATATTACCGAGGAGAGAGTGTTTGAAGTGTTTCCTCTGTATACCGTAAGGCGATCTGGTAAATACTGTTTCTAAGACCAATAGATATACACCGTAAGGTGGTCAGGTGGATACATGTACTGTCTATTGCCAGTAGATGTATACCGTAAGGTGGTCTGGTAAGTACTGCTTCTAAGACCAGTAGGTATACACCGTAAGATGGTCAGGCGAATACTGATTCTAAAGCCGGCTCAGCAGTCCCCACATTGGGTTTTGACGTACCCGTGGAACTGCAGCCCGGCAGGTTAACAATTTAACCCCTAGTTTGGCAGGAGGCCGCCCCACATAACTATAAACATTGTGAAAAATGTTGAACACTTCTAACCTAACCCGCTTCCTCCCAAAACACACAAGGTACACAGTATGAACAATTAATATTCCCTGTTATCCGTAGATATATATACATTAATACCACGGTAGCCTTCCCATCGGGGAGGAGCACTTATTGGGGCAACATACATTGCAGTCTATCACATAGAACATCCTAACATTGACAAAGTGGACATAAACAGAGTACATGAGCCTGGTGCACGCAGGCACCTCGCCCACACTACAGTAGTAATGCTTATTAACATTATTGTAGAATAAAAACCAATACAATATATCTGGGGCAACAGAACAAATTCCCAACTTCTTGTACAACACACAAATTCGTGAATATTATTTTAAGTCTTCCATTTGGCCCCTCTGTGAAAAGCATCTAAGAGGAAACCCTGGCAGAACCTCCAAATGTGTAGAATACACATACTAAAAATAACCACCTCTTACAGAAAGCCACGTTTCCATAACCCCCCTTCCCCCCCACACACACAAAGGCCCTCATACAGACAGAGTATTACACCATGTCAAAACATGGTACATTGAATGACAAACTCGATACGACCACAGCCTAAACCCAAAACCATACACTCTGGACTGACTCTGTAGTCACCAACAGGAGCAATACACTGGGTTCCTTTGCCCGAGCATACAAGCTTCTAAATAATCCGCCCCAACACAATACCCCAAAACCAAATACAAAACCACACTAAAAGCACATACATGCTCGAACCCAACGTGACCAGCGACGAAACATTAGAGTGAGTGAATGTTTGTTGGAATGGTGGGAAACGCATGCCAAACCCGGAATAGCGAGTTATTATAAGCGGGGGAAGGAGGTGGTGAGGTGGAGGTATGGGCTACAAAACTATCTGGAGGGGCAGCTAAATGATTACTATGTGGGGGCAGAGTAGTAGGTATGACGACATTGAACATCTCCGTAGTAGACTTGCAGAATTTCACAATTCAATGCGGTTAGTCAGAGCAGGAATGGAAGAAATGCTATGGGGTGACAAACCTTCGGGTTGTCACGCAAATTTAGGGCCAGACAACAGGCGGCGTCCCTCCTGCAATTGGAAGTATGCACGAGTTTGGGTGGTTACCTGCCAGGTAAAGTACACCTCACCACGGATAGCATGAGTTTTTATGCTGATATATGGTTTGGGGAAAAGCTATGGCGGGGAGTAGGGGGGGGGGGTCCATGCTGGTGGCCTGGTGGGGAGGGATTTCAGAAAAGTTTTAAGTGACAGGGATAGGAAGGTACTAGAAGGTAGAATTCGAGTGGAGGAGGTAGAGGCGATTTTTAGTACGAGTAAAGGAATGTTACGTTTTGAGCCTTCCTTTTCAGAGAGGAGACCCGTTAGTAACAACAGGTGAAGATCCACTTAGTTCTTCTTACTCTTTTTAAATACACATAAATAAGGCAAAAAAGTTCTATAATGCTTTATCTGGTTTTATTCAGTATAATACTAAGCTTAGTCACTTAGTAATTTAGATAATTGATAAAATTTATGTACAATCACTGTAATTTCATAATCGAAAGTCAAGATCAATGAATCGCTAGATAGGGCGCCTTTACCACCTCAATCATATACACTACAGCTAGAACTGGTTAGAGACTAGCACGAGACTTTAATAGTTGAAGATTGAGACACTTATGCAGCATATGGGAATCTTCATTCAGGAAACGTTTCGCCACACAGTGGCTTCATCAGTCCAATACAAAGAGGAAGGCATAAGGAGAGGAGGAGAATAAGCCACGTCTACGGCCCTATGCTGTACATTCTACAAGATTGATGGACTGAACACATCGACTCCAGGTTGAGGGACTGATTACCTCATTCTCCTCCTCTCCTTATGCCTTCCTCTTTGTATTGGACTGATGAAGCCACTGTGTGGCGAAACGTTTCCTGAATAAAGATTCCCATATGCTGCATAAGTGTCTCAATCTTCAACTTGTCGGTTTTTCAAACCATTCATCACTTTAATAGTTGGAGAACTCAGACGTGTATTGCTTCACTTAAATGGCTGACTGCACAGACGCAACCCGTAAAGTAGTCAGAGACTGAAGTAATCCAAGCAACCTTGGTTGAACCCAAGAATCCTGGTTCAAAGGTTCGCCAGAGGCTTGCAACAAGAGAATGAGGGAGCTCCGTGGCTTGGTGTTTTCTCTACCGGAGGAGAGAATGAACTGCCATGAGTAAAACTGCCTAGCTTGACATCACCTCGGAATGAGTGAGTTTGTGAAGCATGAACGACCACAAGGCAATTCAACATATAAACACAAAACATCCTACAAAATAAATCAATAATTCATGGCCAGATAATATTATAAAACTAGTAGTCTTTATTTTAGCTACGAATAAAGGTACCAGTAATATAATACTAAGTGAAAAAGCCGTAATTACACACTAATCGCTGTATAGCCCTTGTGGCTTAGCGCTTCTTTTTTTATTATAATAATAATACACACTAATCAATTGACCCTTCTTCAATTATGCACAAAGGGCGTAACAAGGAAAGGCACCAGGTATAGATGGCATTTCCAATGATTTTTATAGGGTGCATTGGGGAAGCATTAAGCATTGTTTGGTTGATGTATTGAATTGCATGCTCACGGAGGGGAGGTTAGGTATGTCGCAAAGTACGGTGTTGGTGCCCAAAAAGGGAGGGGTCTGAGTGCATATAGAGCATATAGTGCTCAGACTATAAAATCTTTGCAAAAATTTTGGGAAACAGGATGTGGAAGGTTATGGGATCAGTTATTCACGAGGGACAGCTAGGCATACCAGGTAGGAGCATGAGGGAAGGATATGTACGTATTAGGGAGTTTTTGGGGGTGTCTCCTCGGGCTTGACTGGCAAAATGCTTACAACTGTGTTGATAGAGATTTATTGACGCTTATTTTATTGAAGCAGGATTTGAGGGAGGGGATTGTAAGATGGGTTGATACTTTGTATGCCTCGGCTATGGTACGAGTATTGTTAAACGGTAAATTGGGACAGCCGGTCCGTATGGAAAGGGGTTTGAGGCAAGGGTGCCCCCTCTCCCAGCTGCTTTTTGCTTGTATGCAAAACCCCTTTTATGAAATGGTGGATGGTATTTTGGGGCGTGGAACGCTGAGCAGTGACCGTGCAGGGCGTGTGGTCGGGTACGTCGATGATACCACGATGTTGTTAAAAGGGGAGGAGGATTTGCAGATTGTGGGATGGATTGTTGAGTTTTTTTGGGCAGAGACTGTCATGTGCGTCAATAAGGCAAAATCGAAATTATTGGAGGTGGGTACATGGGTGGGGAAGGGGTTTGGGAGAAAGGTATGGGTGGTCAGTCGTGGTGCAACTTAAAATATGTGGTATCGTGTACCTGGCAGATGAGAGGGAGGGCCGAAGGGTAAATTCTGAATTGATGGTTAACAAGGCTTTAGATCGACTTCGGGGGTTAAGAGCTGGGGATCTCATTGCAACAGAGGGCAGTAGTGGTTAATACACTTGTTTATAGTAAGGTATGGGGTGTGGCTGAGGTGTACCCTTTAAGAGACATGGATATACAGGAACTGCAGAGAAGGGTCTTGCGTTATGTTTGGGGTTTCGGGAAAGCTTGGTTACGTCGGGAGGTTGTCATGACTCATGTTCGTCGTGGGGGTTTAGGTCTCTTGGCTTCGAGGCCACGGGTGAAGGCCCTCTATGTAAAGCAGCGGTTCCTCAGGGCGGGCGGTGAGAAGGGCATCCGGGTGGGTCAGGTAATGATCGAAATGCGTAAATGGTGGAGCGGCAGGGGATTAATAGTGTCAGGACATGTTGCGTTTGTTGTTAAAGTTGAGAAATGCACAACGGATCCAGGTTGGGCAAATGGTCAGCATATGTTGTAGGGAAATTGTGCAGGGATTGTCTGTTTTTTCGCTGTATAATTGGGGGGGAAATATGGGACGGGTTTTGTAAACTTAAGTTGGCACCAAGGGTTCGTGAATTGGTGTACAGATTTGTCATGGGGATTTTAGCATCAAAATCGGTCTTAAATAGGATGGGTTTGGTAAGGGAGGCGGATTGCTTACGTTGCGGTCTAGAAGAAACAGCTTTCATGCGGTCTACTTTTGTGATACTTTGGACAAAGTTCGTTCATGGTTGGGTTTTTTTTCGATTTTCTTAGTGGGGGAAGTATCTCAGCCTTACGGGCCTTAACATTGGATGTTAGCGGAGTATAAAGTGAGGTACGAAGAACGATAATGTACGTGGTGGCTGATTTCCTCTATATTTCGTGGGGTATGCGGGAAACAATAACCAAATTTCTGTAAACTCAGCATTGTAATCCTTATAGAGAATAAACTTTGAATTTGAAACCGGGGGATCAGTTAGGATCAGGGCAATTGCGGCAGGCATCTATAGAACGTATTGCAGAAATAAACTCGTATGGTAGAAGTTGGGATAATAGTTTTCCTGCAAACTATCGGAGTCTTACTGTTCAAAAATAAATAACAAAAAGGCACAATACCGTGACTGGAACGATACACAAATAACCCGCACATAAAAGAGAGAAGCTTACGACGACGTTACTGTTACGGTGGCCTGGTGGCTAAAGCTCCCGCTTCACACACGGAGGGCCCGGGTTCGATTCCCGGCGGGTGGAAACATTTCGACACGTTTCCTTACACCTGTTGTCCTGTTCACCTAGCAGCAAATAGGTACCTGGGTGTTAGTCGACTGGTGTGGGTCGCATCCTGGGGGACAAGATTAAGGACCCCAATGGAAATAAGTTAGACAGTCCTCGATGACGCACTGACTTTCTTGGGTTATCCTGGGTGGCTAACCCTCCGGGGTTAAAAATCCGAACGAAATCTTATCTCTTATCTTATCTTACTGTTCAAAGGTTGCTGCAACTGGGGGTGGGGTAAGGCAAGGCAACGGGGGGCTGGACTCCCCCCCCCCCATGGTAGCACCCAACGGTATGTCGGGACTTCAGGGTAGAGGGCGGGATTTAGTGAGTGGCGTGTATGTATTATGAATGGTTCCGTGCGTCTGTGTATGTATTAATGTGGCGTTGTGTGGAACTGAGATCTTGGATTAATCCTAAAATGGTCATACATCTTGATAATATAGATAAGCAATATTTCGGAATATGTTCCAGCCTCTTGCAAGGCTGAACTGGTTCCCGACTAAGGCCGGGGCTTGGTGAAGTATGTTGGCTTTCCTGGGATTCCAGTTAGATTTTGTTTAGTCATATTGTAAGCGGATATCATGCTGTTATTACCGCTGAAAGTACAACGTTATACTGGCCTTTAAGGGGAATGTTCATAAGCAGACCTTTTGGTGATGGTTGAAAACTTTTGATGAAGGGCAAAAAGCTTCATTTGCCTAAGATTTTGTATGTTGTAGTGGTCACTGCTGTGAGGGGGGGGGGATGTATAATGTCCTATATTGCAATCTTTGGACATTAAAGTTCCTTGGGCAGCAGCTTTTGCGGGATATGTTGTTCTGTCACCCAGTGATATCACATGTATATTTTTTTTTATCACTTACGGTGCATATAGTCAGTTGATGTTCAGTTAAGCACCTTCAGTATCACTGTATACAAGCAAGGTATATTTTTGTGAGTTTATAATTAGTTTAAGACACTAAATATGGGGTTGGTCGGGGTATTAGGAGTCTGTGTTTCTTTGTATGTAATCATACATGCTAGGTCTGTAAAAGTCTTAGGTCAATTATTAAAGGATTTTTGCATATTTTGATTCCATTTTAAATATATACAAAAAAATCTGTTTTGTTGCTAGATTTGACGTGAATACAGTCATTATTATGTAATGTGTAAGGTATGCTGTTAGCGGCATTTTTTTTTATTTTATTTAAAAAACAGTATACATATATATCACACATAATTGACATCACAATACATGAACCATTTACAAGAAAACAAAATTCCATATAACTCACGGATAATATACCTCAAAAACTGCTATTTTTTTTTATTTTAATTAAAAAACATACATTGCTTACATGAGTAATACATCATACAAGAACAGGAATCCCAGGTAAAAGACATTGAAGACTTCACCTCCCAGGAGGAGGAAAACTAACCCTGATAGAATGAATAAACTCGTAGTATGAAACTCACTATCCAACAACTTGATAGGAAGTACATAATTGGTGATTATGATTGATAACAAAAACTTTTTGTATGAAAACACATATCAAAAAGGAACAATGTACGACAAGTAACATAAAACTTATTTAACCTCAGGTATATGTTCTGTTGTGCTATTAATTTAAGTTAGATAACTCCCTGTAACAAGGTACAGTTATATAATCGTTTATGTTGCACTGAGAATAGAAAAATTTGAGTACAGCCTACAAGGTGGGTACATAATTTTTACATGGCCTCCAGATTATGTATTATATTCAAAAGGTAAGATGACACTAAAGGTGTCGGTTGTAATACCTAACTACCCTAACGGTTAATATTCTCACCGAATAGCATATTAGTCTTAACATTATCAGTGAGAATACTTCGACATGCCCCCCCCCCCCCCGTTGAATCTATTTCATTACACTAACACATCATCAAATTCTAAAGAATATAAAGGCAATTATAATTATTAAGTAATCTGTTAAAACCAGAGTAGTAGCTAACTGCATTCCTTTGTAAAATTTTCCCGACAACCCTATATGGGTTGGTCGTTTAACAAAGGGCGTTCCAAAGGATTGGTTATCAAGAAGATTGGTTATTTATTACAGGCCATTCGTGATGCTTAAAAAATACACTATCAACAATAACGCTAATTGAGTCTGACGTCAGTGCGACATTTATATATTACAATATCATGAACGTGCCATTGCAGACTGGAGAAGACCCACAAGGACTCTTCACGTTACGAATAAATCATTACCAAAATATTTTTTTTAGTTTTATGTATATACTCAAACCCATTCGCTGCTGTTTATTATAATTTATCAACAAAATATTTGTTTTTTTTCCGTTTTTCAGGATTTCTATGCCAAATACCCTGAAAGTGGGAGAACAATACCAATCTTATAATCACACATCAACACATAGCAAACTTTCAAAAGCATATAGCCTATACCATAATTACAAACACACTTGGACACGCAACCTTTCATTCCAAGAATCTTAACGTGTCTTGAGAATTGCCACAGGACGGGTCCAGCCCCTCGGTGCCTTACCCTCCTCTCGGTTGCAATAAACCCCGTACCGTAAGACTTTCATAGCTTGCCGGGAATGTGGATCCCCACCTCCCACCGTAAATGATTCTATTCCCACAAACCGTTCTATAAATACCCGCTGCATTTGCCCCGATCTTAACCGGTGCCTCAGTTTCCCTCATACCCCATGAAATATAAAGGAAATCCACCACCACATACCGGATTGCTCTTTTTACCTCGCTGGATTCTCCGCTGACATCCAAGGATAATGCACGGAGAGTTGAAGATGCGTTTTCTACTTAACCTTAAAACCCTGTTCAACCACGTACGAACGTCCTCCAAAGCATCACAAAAATAAACAGCATGGTATGCAGTTTCTTCCATACCACAATATGTGCAATACGCCTCTCCTGCCAAACCCATCCTGTTTAAAACTGATTTTGAGGCTAAAATACCCATAATAAATTTATATACTACTTCACGAACCTTCGGTGCTAATTGAAGCTTACAGAACTCGTCCCATATTTCTTTCCAATTATACAACGGAAAAGCAGAAACCCTTTGCACAGGTGTCCTATGCCAACATCATCTCACAATCTGCCCTGCCCTAATGCTTTTAACATTTTTCAATTTGAACAACAGTCGCAATATATCCTCACATTCAAATAAGGCTTTACCACTCCACCATTTACATACATCCGCAATTACCCTACCTACCCTTTCTCCTCTCTCTCTCTCCGCCCTTACTCAGAAATTGCTGCTTTACATACAGAGCCTTCGCCCGTGGTCCCAAAGCCATTAGACCTAGACCCCCAAAACATACATGTGTCATAACCACCTCCCGACTCAACCAAGCCCTCCCATAGTTCCATACATACCTTAATACCCTTCTTTGCAGCTCTTGAATATCCGTGTCCCTTAAGGGATATACCTCCGCCACACCCCATACCTTGCTATAAACGAGAGAATTGACTACCACTGCCCGTTGTTGCAAAGAAGCAGTACCATCCCTTAACCCTTTAAGTCGGTCTACAGCCTTTTTGACCACCATTTCAGAATTTACCCTTTGTCCCTCCATCTCATCCGCCATGTATACAATCCCACAAATTTTTAATTGAACTACTACCGACCAACCATACCTTTCACCCAACCCTCCCCTACCCACGTTCCTACCTCCAATATTTCGATTTCGCTCTGTTAACACGCATCCCTGTTACTTCCCCAAAACCCGCAACCACCCTTCCTACAATTCGCAAATCCTCCTCCCCATTTATCAAAATTGTTGTATCATCCACATAACCGATTATGCAGGCACCATTATTACTCTGTACCCCACCCCTCTAACCTGTCATCCACCTGATCGTAAAAAGGGTTTTGCGCACAGGCAAAAAGCAACTGTGACAGAGAGCAACCTTGCCTCAAACCCCGTTCCATACGTACAGGTTGCCCTAATTTACCATTCACCTGTACTTTTACTTGCGCTGACTCATACAAGGTGTCGACCGATCTTACTATTCTTTCCCCAAAACCCTGTTTCATTAATATGAGCCTTAATAAATCTGTCAACACAATCATAAGCATTTTGCCAGTCGAGACCTAAACCCCCCCCCTGACAATCCCCCAAGAATTCCCTAATCTGGGTATACCCAGGTATACCCATTTGTCCCTTATGAGTAACCGATCCAATGACTTTCCTCATCCGGTTGCCTAACACTTTCGCGAAAATTTTAGTCTGAACACATGAGGGAAATTGCCCTATATGCGCTCAGACCCCTTCCTCCCCCTTTTTTGGGCACTAACACCACAACCCCTGTATGCTGGGACATGCCCATACTCCCCCAATTCAAGCATACAATTCAACACCTCAACCAAGCTTTGTTTGATGATTTTCCAATGTATTCTATAAAATTCATTGGATATACCATCTATGCCTGGTGCTTTCCCTTTACTCAACTTGAAAATCGCCTCTTCAACTTCCTCTACATGTATCCTACCTTCTAATGCATCCCGATCCTTTGCACTTGTGACTTTTCTGGAATCCCCCCCCCCCAGCAGACTCTCCTCATTATCCCTTCCCGCTCTTCGTCGAAGCTTTTCCCCAAACCAAAGGTCAGTATAATGACTAGTGCTGTTCGTATTAGTCAGTACTTGACCAGTGCGATACCCGTCCAAATCAGAGCATACCTCCAAATTCAAAAGGGATGTTGCCTGCTGTCTAGCCCTAAATTTCCGTAGGGCACAACCCGAAGGCTTGTCTCCCCAGAGTACCTCTTCCAACTCTGCCTTGATTCGAATCGCATTAAATCTCTATGTAATTCGGCTAATTGATTGCGCAAAAGCTTAATTTGTTTATACTCGCCACCTCCGTCCCTTGTATAATAAGCATTCAGCTGTCACTCCAGGTAATTCTGTAGCCCATATCTCCACCTCGCTTCTTCCTTACCCCGTGTCCTATAAAAATTCGCTATTCCTGGTTTAGCACACATTTTGCACCAATCTAACAAACATCCCCAATCCTTCCGGGTTTCCCAAAGTATGTTCCACCAAACCTCTGTAAGTACCTCTGTAAGTGTGCTCAAATTATAAATAAATAAATAAATAAATAAATAAATAAATAAACCCGAAAGGTAGACCCCGCTCCTTCCTCTAAAAGCCTTACGTTTAGTTTCCAATAACAGGGATAAAACTGTACCATTCCTTCCCAATCCAAGGTTGCTATCACTGCACGGTGATCAAAAATTCCTATATCAAGAGTCTGAACTCGCCTAACTCCAAAGTTTCGTGTTACATAAATTCTGTCTAGTCTTGCTGCGTAGCCTCTGCAAACAAAAGTGTTCCAAAACCTCCCACCACATCGTTGAAACCTGCGTCCCCAAGCAGATTACGTAGGACGGGTAAAACACACCCTGCCCCCCCCCCCCCCTTGGCTCAACATCACCATGACGGATAACACAATTCCAGCCCCTGCCCAAGACTGATATTAAAGGTAAACCCCTAGTACGATACGTTAAAGTGTTACTTACGAAATCTATTTTAACTTTGACGTTGCTATCCGCAGGCATATAAACTCCTAGAAAAGTAACTAACCCCTCCCCATAAACCATCCACCCTTATCACCCTTCCAACCCCCCCTCCTCCCATCCCAAAACATTCCAAGGGCTGGACTCTCACTGCAATAGCCACTCCACCCTTGAATTTTAATGAACTACTCACATACATGCGATAACCTTTCAACCGCAATTCTCTACCATACTTATAATTGTGCTCCTGTATAAAGCAGACATCCACGTCATAACGTCTCAAAAACCACTCCATCCAAACTTTCTTAAACTCGGTCTTTAAGCCGTTGGCATTAATGGTAACACACAGGAATTTATAGGTAAGGAGGTTTTTCTCTATGCTTATGGGTCTTTCCCAGTCCTACACGCATCTTTGGTTGTCCGACTTTGGTAGACTTTTTCTCGATACCCCCCCCCCCCCATCCCCCAGCTCACTACCCAATTTTTGATGCCTTACAACTACCCCTTACATGGGGGGCAGCTCGGCCACTTTCGCCCACGTTTTCTTCCCCGAGCGTTGACCAGGCGTCAATACCTTGTCCATGTCTGATACTCCCGCCGTCTTTTCCGAGAACCTGCATCCACAAGCATCTCCTCGCCAGACTTTTCCTCCTGGTGAACCTCCACCACCACCTCCCGCTTCCCTATAACAGAGATGTTGTCTTGCAACTTCGCGTTAGATGATTCCTCACAACACGCTGTTTGATCTTCAGGACCACACACTGCTTCGTCTAAAAGGTCATGCAACACATCCTCCAGCAAATTAACTTGCGTCAGATCCTCGGAACTTACAGGCTCTACAGAAAACGTTGGCTCTATTGTATCATTCCCTGACAGGGTGGCGCACATCGTAGATTGTGTGTCCTGGTCATTCATTTCATCACTCCAAAGTTTATGAACATACCCTGCAGAGGAACTAGGTTCAGGTACAACAGCCTCAACCTGTTGACTCACAGGTGAAGGGTCTCTAGAACGTACAACCGGTCGGCGGGGGCACTGGGCAGCCAGGTGCTCATAAGAATTGCATAATCTACACGTCTTCCTTTGGCCTGCATAATGTACAAATACCTGGGTTCTGTATTTCTCAAGACGTATGAAAGATGGGATGGGTTGTCGGAGCGTCATCTTGATGGTAAAGGAGCCCTCCGGGAGCCCCTAGTACGGGCCCTCTCCACACACCCCTGGTTGCTGCATGCACCATACCATACCTGCCAAAAAGATCTCGCAGATCGTATTCCTCTGCCTCAAAGGGTACGTTTCTTACCCTAACCCAGGTAACATACGTTGATACATCGTGCAGAAAATCTGTTTGTTGCTAGATTTGACGTGAATACCGTCATTATTATGTAATGTGTAAGGTATTCTGTTAGCGGCGTTGATTGGGTTAGGGAAACTTGTGTATACAGCAGTTAAGGGAGGGGGGGGGGTCCAGATTATAGACGTTTAGAGGTGAATTTTTTTTTTAAATTTTATTTAAAGCAATGCAAATACAAGGTGGTATAAATACACAGACTAGAGTAATACACAAGAATCCAAAAGGACCCTAAACACGTAAAATCCACACCATACATTACAGTGGTATTACACTCACACGCACAATACATTAGTGGTCTTACACTCTCGCACACACCATACATGACAGTGGTCTTACACTCTCGCACACACCATACATGACAGTGGTCTTACTCTCACACACACCATACATGACAGTGGTCTTACACTCTCACACACACCATACATGACAGTGGTCTTACACTCTCACACACCATACATGACAGTGGTCTTACACTCTCACACACACCATACATGACAGTGGTCTTACACTCTCACACACACCATACATGACAGTGGTCTTACACTCTCACACACACCATACATGACAGTGGTCTTACACTCTCACACACACCATACATGACAGTGGTCTTACACTCTCACACACACCATACAGTGGTCTTACACTCTCACACACACCATACATGACAGTGGTCTTACACTCTCACACACACCATACATGACAGTGGTCTTACACTCTCACACTCACCATACATGACAGTGGTCTTACACTCTCACACTCAACATTCGACATTCATGATCATACAAAAGTATTATTACCGAAAGTGACTTAAAATTTTATCACTTCCCCCCACACCAATAGAAACATCCTGAATTATCATTAAGCAAGAATATATTCTTGCTTAATGATAAGTCTTACAATCACTGGTGATACAGGAACACCAAATCAGAAAACCAAACGAAAACGTATTAGTGACATATTAGAAGACATGACGTACCTCAACCAGGTCGTCGAAATACTTGTAAATTGGCAACAGATGTAATAACCTTCCATTGCTCAATAATTCACCCCACACACAACCCCGTGTGGGCCCCCAACACCCCCCCCTCCTTATCCCCCTCCTATTCTAAAGTAAACAGGTTTGCCACAGCAACCTGCATCAGTCTTAGACATGACACACATTCATTAACATTACAGTTGTCTTGCTCGTCCAACACAGTGTATTACACAACCACAATACTGCTTGAACAGTGTACTAACACCAGTCATGGCTTAGATATATACCAAAACAATTAATACATCACAAACTGAAATACATTCAACACACAAATAATTCGCTGTAGGTAAGGACACATATCACTAAGTCTCCCCAGCACAACATGTGGGAAGCCTCACCCCCTCCCCCTTTGCGCTACTCGCCCAAACCTATTCTCAACCGAACATACAAATACAAAGAAAATGAAAACTTATCTTATTGATACAGTACATATTTTTATACATTGTAAATACATAGGTATAATATACAATACATTCAATCCACAAACTCCACCCCATAATATTACATAACATAATAGTCCAAATTTCATACACACACCAGCGGCATAATCCCATACTAGGCACATGCCTTGCCCTCAAGGCGCACGCTAACTGGCGCCCCAAGACACGCACGCCATTAACCGACGCTGCTATCATGCAGCAGACCTCACCACACCTGCCACGACGTGTCCCGACCCTGCCTATACCCCGCTCTTACCTGGCTAAGGTTTCCTCCCTCGCTGCCCCACTAATACTTTTGCATGCCCAGCTGGGTCCTGGGGACCAAGTTTGCCATGCTCTCCACGCACAACACCCGTGCCACCTGGCACCACCTGCTGTCGCTGCTCACCTCCACTAGCACACCGCCCTCCCCCCGTCTACCGATACCCTCTTCCCTGAACGTTGAGCCGGCGACAGGACGTCGTCAGAGTCCGACATTGCTGCCGCCCTCTTCCTCGTCCCAGCGTCCTCCATGTTTGCGACCGGGGTGTCCACACGATGAACCTCCACTACCACCTTCATCGATGCCTTCTGACCAGAGGTCAAAACGTCCCCGCCAGCCTCATCAGCACCAACAACAACCACCTGCTGCTCGACTGCCCCGGACACGAGCTCCGGACTGGCCGACGGCACAGCCGTGGAGACCACATCCGGAGATGGGAACATATTATGCAGAACCGACGCTAATGTCGCATCCAATTCCTCCACTTCTGCTGTCACCTGGTCCTCCCCGAAATCCTGCTGTACCACCTGCGATGCAGGCGACTCGGGAGACGTCAGCTTCAATTCTGACTCCACCACAGGCTCCTCAGTCTCTTCACTCCAAAGGCGACCACCCCCACCATCTTGTCTGTGTGGGAGCCTCCTACCCAACGTTATTTGTTGCTGCACCGGCCGGCCCCCTGGCCTGCCCTCGCTGCTTACACGCTACTGCCATATGATCATAGTCGCCGCAGAGGCGGCACGGCCGTCGTTGGCCAGCATACGACACCATGACCTGCGTGCGGAAGTCAAGGTACACATACGACGGTATGGCCTGGCGAAGAGACATCTTAAGGGTAAACGAACCTTCGTGGAGACCAGCATACTCCCCAGCCTCCCACTTGCCGTGTTTAGCCATGTGTACCACTCCGTATCTGCTGAAAACTCTGCGGAGATCCGTTTCATCGGCCTCGAAGGGCACGTTGTGCAGTGTTACCCACGTGTATTGTCGTGAGACATCCGCCATACGCACACGCACTGCAGGGGACACGTCCACGCAGATATCTTGGAAGTGCTCAACCAGCTCCTCATACACTGGCCCATTGAGTAGTTTCACAAATATCCGGTAGGCGCCATTTAAAGCCACACCGTACAAATCTTCGTCCTTAATACCATAAGTGTCACGGATAATCTTGGGTAGCAATACCTGTGCATTCTCAGGCGTAATCGCCCCCCGAATAAGCTGTATACCAATAGTACTCACCCGCCTCCGCACGCTAACTGCCATGACGTTAGCTTGCTAGACTGTCAGGAGAGAGGTGCAAGGCACGTCCACACTCCCTGGCAGCCAGGTCACGAATGTGTAATGTGTAAGGTATGCTGTTAGCGGCATTGATTGGGTTAGGGAAACTTGTGTATACGGCAGTTAAGGGAGGGGGGGGGGTCCAGATTATAGACGTTTAGAGGTGAATTGTGTAGATTGGTTGGGTTAGAAAGGTCACTGTCTTATACTGTAAGACATATAATGCAAGGAATGAATGTAGTCCAAGTATAAGGATACACGTTTGATGATATTTATTTATGTATTAAATATTTAAGGCTTTAATTTTTGTCATAATGTTATATGTATTGTTGTATGCTTCTATATGATGTTTTATCATTATGGTTTAGGGAAATGCTAGTTGACTTAGGTGTAAATATCGGATGTGTGAATGTAGCGTACCTTATATGGTGTATTATGTTCATGTATTGTTTTGTATAGGATGGTTTTTTTTTTATATATTTAATATGTTATGACGTTTTAAATAAAATATAAAAAAAGTCCTACCATCTAGGAAGTTACACAGTAACTTGCAGATGGTTGGTGGGAGGTCAAAGTTGGTGCAAAGTTTGTACTTTAATCCATTGTGCCACACCGTGTTAAATATTTTTTTCCACATCCTTGGCTACCAGGGCTGTCTTTTTTCCCTGGTTTTGGTTTATGTGGATGTAGTTGAGTATTATGTTTAGGGCATCTTGAGTGGAGAGGTTGGTTCTGAATCCAAATTGGCCATCATGGAGAAGGGAGTTTTTTTTAAGATATCTACGGAGGCATAGGTTTATAATTTTTTCGAAGATTTTTTCCCAGTACTTCAAGCAAGCTAATGGGGCAGTAGTTTTTTGGGTCAGTGGTCTTTGTTGGGTTTAGGAATGAGGTTAGCTGTGGCTGCTTTGAAGAGAGGAGGGAAGTAGCCAGACACAAGTGATGCATTGACAAATATTCTTATTACGGTTTGGATGATAGGCTAATAATAATACGGTAATTAACAGGCTAGTTGAAGCTTTAATCATCCAGATTGTAATATTGTAATACCGGAGGCTCCCGGGGCTTTTGGGGGGAGGCGTTGGAGTTCTTTTGCCATTGTCTGTGATGGGTTTGTCTAGTTCCTGAGTGGAGGTGAGTGAATCAAGTAGGATGTATCTGTCAGGTGTGTGTGTGTGTGTGTGTGTGTGTGTGTGTGTAGCAGAGCGTTGGGTTGTGGTGGGTGAGGGTGGAAGATGTTCTCCCAGATATTCTCCCAACATTCATTCCTTATACGATTTCTATTTATTATGCCCACCTCCGCCTGTTCTGTGGTTCGGGGGGGTGCATATTTCTTCTCATTATTTGTTGCCGCTATGTACGGTGACTCAGTTACTGTCAGGATAATTCTCTCTTAACATAGTGACTAGACACGTGGCATACTGAACTAATTCTTCGAAGGTTTTAATTGCTAGTACCATAGCAACCCTAGTTCTCATCCAGACTGGCAACTCTTCACAAAATACCTCCTTCTTATAAGAACATAGGCACTGCTGCAGGCCCACTGGCCCGCGCGAGGCAGGTCACTCTTACCACCCACACCCACTCGTGTATTTATCTAACCTATTTTTAAAACTACACTTTTAGCTTCAAGACGCTACTCGGGAGTTTATTCCACTCATCCACAACTTTCCAAACCAGTGCTTTCATACATCTTTTCTGAATTTATAGTAAGTTTAGTAAGTTTATTCAATTACACACACAGTTACATAGAATTATCATACATAGCAGCTTATGTGTAGAGAACCTGGGATAACCCAAAAAAATCAGTGACTTATTTCCATTGGGGTCCTTTTACCTTATTATAATATAAAGGTTTAATATTTATTATTCTATAATGAAGATAACATCTTATTATCATACTAAAAAGACTATCTACTACACGAGGGTCATTAAGACTATCTACAATACGAGGGTCATTACTAGGAATAAGGTAAAATTTACACGTGTTAGCTAAAAAAAAATAGAAAATCATTCCCCTCCCTTTCTGTAGCTACATTCATCAGACACCTTTTGGCACTCTTCTTGAACTGGTTCATGCTATGACTGGTTTTGACATGTGTGGGTAGTCTGTTCCATTCCTTTATTGCAGTACAATAAAAGGTGTTTGACGCCTGGCCAATGACTGTGGGTACTACAAAGTTGTGCTCTCTCCCCCTAGTACTATGATTGCTGCGGTTCCCAACCTTGACAAAATTGACAGCAACATATTCTGGACACTGTGAGCAGTTTTATAAAAATGATTTAGCTTCAGTTGTTTTACTGTCTTCAACATTCAGCATATCCAACTGCTGTAATTCATCCTGGCCTACATGCTCTCTTGGTCCCAGCCCCAGGATGAATCTTACAATTTTGTTCTGGGTGATTTGCAGTCTTTCAGTTTTTTGTCAAGGCAGAGTACCATGAAGAGCAAGCATAATCCATATGGCATTGTATAAGGGCTAGACATAGGGTCCTGCGAGCCTCGGTAGGTAGACACTGTGCTTGTCTATACAGGAACTTCAGTCTGGCAATCGCTTTCTTTACTACACTGTTCCCTATCAATTCTCCTGACATGCATGGGTCAAAGAGGATTCCCCGATATTTTACTGAAGAAACCAAAGTGATGGGCTCCCCATAACACTGAACATTAAAATTATTTACCCTTCTCAGTTTGTTTCGTGCCAAAGAGAATGGCTTCAGTTTTCCCGAGGTGTAATGATAGTTTGTCGTCTACTAACCATTTGCTGCAGGACTTCAGTTCCAGTGTTAAAACATTAGCTATATCTTGTGGATCTTTACCTAACACTAACAGGGCACTGTCATCTGCATACAGTAGGAGTTTGCACTTGACACTGATAGGCATGTCATTGACATAACATAAGAATAATAAGGGACCCAGAATACTACCTTGGGGAACTCCACATGTTATCGGCAGGGGTTCTGATTCAGTTTTGTTGATTTTGACTATTTGTCTCCTGTTGCTAAGGTAGGACTTAAACCAGTCTACAGAACCTATACCGATAGCTTGAAGTTTCTTGCATAATATAGTGTGGTTGACAGTATCGAAGGCCTTTTGCAGGTCTATGGTTACCATACCTATGAGGTTCCCCTTTGACATTTCAGTTCTCAGGTAATCCATCAGATTAATTAGGGAGGTGTCGGTTGAGTAAGATCTTCTAAAGCCCGATTGATAGCTATGGAGAATGTTGTTGTCATTAAGGTACTTAACTACTTGAGAGTACACCGCCCTCTCTAGAATTTTAGATATTATACTGAGTATACTAACAGGCCTAAAGTTGCTTACATCAGACCAACTATTTTTCTTGAAGATAGGAGTAACTCTGGCCTCCTTGAACCCCTCCGGTACGGTATTAGTGGGATTGATAGATTTATTATGTGAGCAATAGGGATTGACAGTTCAGAAGCACCATCTTTTAGGAACTTAGACGGAATGTTATCAGGGCCTGTGCTCTTAGTTGGGTTTAACCTGCTTAGTTCTTTTTGAATAAAGTTATGAGATACACTTACTAGTTGACAACTGTTTGGGGTTACCCCTTTATTGGCATAGTATGTTTGAAACTTATCAGAGTCTGTGTTAAAGGTATTTGATGCAGCTGGTAGTTTACTTACTTGTGTTGATGCAACAGATGTGTAGTAGGAATTAAAGCAATTTGCCACCTTAGATGTTTCGTGGCATACCTCATTATCGATAGTGAGTACTATGTTAGATCTATCTACTGGCTTATGGCTATACCCCAACTGTTTTAGTTGTTGCCAGAGCTTTCTGGGGTTATGCTTATACTCTTCAATTTTTGAGCAATAGTGCTTTGCCTTTGCTCCTTTTATAAGTCTCTGTACTCTGTTCCTCACCCTTTGGAATTCATTTAGTGATGCAATAGCCTGTCTGTTTGCTTTAAATCTTTTTAGCAGCTAGTCTCTGAATTTCATATCTAATATCTCAGTAGTCATCCAGGGTTCAGTTCTTCGTCTAATCCTAACCTCTTTTAACTAGTGCAATATTATCAAGGATGGTAGTGAAAATTGTTTTGAATTTTTCCCAGGCATCGTTTACGTCCTTGCAACTTATCTCTGTCAAGTCACAATTGTGTAGCCTATTTACCAGTGTTTCTTTACTGTAGTTTCTAGTTGACCTCATTTTTATTGTCCTGTGTAGGCCTATCCTATCCCTAGTGATTTTCCTGGTGTAGTAAATGATGAAATGATCACTAAGACCTGTGGTAATGACGCCTGGCTGACTGTTCTCAGTCAGGGTTGGTGTATTAATTAGTTGAGTGTAACTAAACCTAGAATTTGCTTATACCTTTTGCATAGGCCGTTATTTTGCTGCTGAAAACAGATATTGAAGTCGCCCGGTATTATTGTCTCGCAATTGTTTTAAAGTCTGGACAATACTCTGGAAAAGTCTTCTAAGAACTGGTCCTGGGTAGGAGGGCGGTAACTAGTTCCTACTAAGATGGGTTTGGTCTTGGGAAGCAGCACTCAAACCATAGGATCTCCAGTTTATTTAAATCAGGTCTTGGGTTGTAAGCTAAGTCATTTCTAATGTAGGCACATATCCACCACCCTTTCTGTTCCTAATTATTATAATCAAAAAGAAGCGCTAAGCCACAAGGACTATACAGCGCTGCAGGGCAGGAAGGAAGCAAGGGCATCAGGTGGCAAAATTGGAGATGGATGAGTAATAGGTTACGGAGAACAGCGGGGTAGTGGATGGTGAAAGGGTAAAGGGCAGCAAGAGACTGAACTAGAAAGGGCTGAGGGGAGTGCGAAAAGTATCATCAGAGTTTGTAGAGTAAATCAGTCGTTGTCAAGAAGTCAATGAGTCAGGATTAAAGGAGGGTCCATCAGCAAGAAGGGAAGGTAAAGAGAGAGTAGTAGAACGAAGACGACGTTGGAGGTAAATTCTGCGTGCTCGTTGATGGAGAGGGCAGTCTAACAGAATGTGGCTAATCGATACTGGAACTTAACACTGCTCACAGAGAGGAACAGGGTGCCTCTCCATGAGATACCCATGAGTAAGACGAGTGTGACCAATGCGAAGGCGGGAGAGAGTGGTCTCCCAACCTCGGCACTGATGACAAGAAGACGGCCAGTAACCTATGCTCGGTTTAATAGAAGGAAGTTTGTTACCGAGCAGAGTTGACCAACGTTGTTGCCAACGGGTGCAAAGGTGGGTAGCTATTGCAGCAAAATAGTCCAGAAATGGAACACCTCGATAGGAAATTGGTAGGTCATGTACTGCTGACCTCCCAGCAGTGTCTGCCTGTTCATTGCCCTGTACGTCGACATGACCAGGGACCCAACAAAAAACAATATCTTTGTTTGGTAGAGATATGGCGTAGCCAAAGTTGGATACGGAGAACTAGGGGATGAGATGTATCAAATTTTCGTATAGCCTGTAGAGCACTAAGGGAGTCTGAGACTACTACAAATGATGACATGGGCATAGATGCGATACGAATAAGTGCTGTAAGAATGGCATACAGTTCAGCAGTAAAAATGCTAGCTGAAGATAGTAAATGTTTCCGGACACGACGCTGTCCGGAAACACTGCTGCGAATCCGACGCCGTCTGAAGACTTAGAGCCATCTGTGTACACAGCGGTGGCATGAGAATGGGAGTGGAAGTGATCAAGAAAGAGAGCGGGAAGCCACCGTAGGCAGTTGAGCTTTTGAGCAAGGGAGTGAGAAAGAACAGACCCGAACAGCTGGAACTTCACACGGGGGTAGGGAAAAGTGAGATGCTACATGAACATATGAAGGTGGTAACTGAAGGGAAGACAAGAGTGAATGTAGGCGAAGAGAAAAGGGACGGAGCAAACGGGCAGTGAACGAATAAAGAATGTCTACTAATATCGGTGACCATTCTATAAATGGAAGGATTGTGTAGATCGTGAGAGCGTACATAGTAGCGAAGGCAATGGGCATCACGGCGATCAGACAAGGATGCAACATTCGCTTCTGTATAGAGGCTCTCAACAGGGGAAGAGCGAAAAGCACTAAGGCACAAACGTAATCCTTGGTGATGGATAGAGTTAAGGCTAGAGAGAGTAGCAGGAGAGGCTGCGGAATAAATCTGGTCACCATAATCGAGTTTCGATAAAACGAGGGCTGAATGTAGGCGAAGCAGAGTTCGACGATCAGCTCCCCAGGAAAGATGAGCAAGGGTTTTAAGAAGGTTTAGCCGGCTGTGACAAGTTGCCTTCAGAGAGGTAATGTGAGGTTTCCAGGATAACCGACGGTCAAAGAGAAGGCCTAGAAACCTGACTGTATCACGTTCGGGGATACGGGAGCCATAGAGATACAAAGGATGATCGGAGATAACAGAGCATCTAGTGAAAGTAATTTGGCGAGTTTTGGTACTTGAAAATTTAAACCCATGCGTGGTGGCCCAAGTGGAAACACGGTCGACCGCATGCTGGAGAGAAACTGCAATAAGATGACAGTCAGCGCCTGCACAAGCAATAGCGAAGTCATCAACATAGTGATGACCAAATATTGGGTGGAAGAACAGAGGCCGAATCATTTATAGCAAGGAGAAACAGTGTTGTGCTTAGAACACATCCCTGAGGGACACCTTCAGCTTGGACGAAGTCCGGGGAAAGAACATTATTGACTCGAACACGGAAATGTCTGTCAGTTAAAAAGTTCTTAAGGAAGGATGGTAGATTGCCTCGGAGGCCTAAGGAATGGGCCTGGGCCAAAATATTATACCTCCAAGTTGTCATATGCCTTCTCAAGATCAAAAAATATGGCAATAACTGAGTGATTATTCGCAAAGGCATTACGAACATACGTATCCAAGCGTAGTAAGGGGTCTATGGTAGAACGACCCTTACGAAAGCCATATTGACTAGCGGAGAGACTGTTGTGTGTCTCTAAATACCACATTAAACGTCGATTTACGAGACGTTCCATCACTTTGCAAACTGCACTAGTAAGAGCGATGGGGCGATAGTGGGAGGCATCATGTCCTGTAGTACCCGGTTTGCGGAAAGGGAGAACAATGGCAGATTTCCACAGCTGGGGAAGAACTCCTTGTGCCCAAATAAGATTGAAGAGGTGTAAGAGGACTACAAGGGCTGACCGATGTAAATGTTGTAACATACGAATATGAATGTCGTCAGGCCAAGCTGCCGATGATCGGCAAGCTGAGAGCGTTGCCTCCAGTTCTTGAAGTGTAAAAGGCACATTATACCGTTCTTCTCTGAGAGAAGAAAAGTCCAAGGGTACTAACTCTCTGGCAGACTTTGAGGAAAGAAACGAGGGGCATAGATGGAGCCCTCGGGAAATACGGACCAGATGTGTGCCAAGTTCAATGGCAACGTCGAGAGGGTTTGCTACATCAACACCAGCGACCCGTAGAACAGGAGCCGGGTCAGGAGAGTATTTACCACTCAATTTCCTCACTTTTTTCCAGACTGCACTCAAAGAAGAAGCAGAGGTCATGGTGGAAACCGTCTCGCCAACAAGTGCGTTTAGCTTCACGGATGACACGGCGAGCGATCGCACGGATGACACGGCGAGCGATCGCACGCTTCTGCTTAAAATCAAGAAGTCTCTCAGCGGTTCTGTTGTACCGGTACCTGCCCCATGCAGCACGTTTCAAACGTACTGCACGAGCACAAGCAGGAGACCACCAAGGCATGCACTTCTGAGAATGCCTGCCTGAGGTTTGGGGTATAGAATGAGAAGCTGCGGTATAAACTGACGTCGAGAAGATGTGGAGGAGCTCATCAATGGAGGATGAAGAAGGAACCTCACTAAAAGCAGTGAGGTGTGAGTAAAGATCCCAATTTGCCCGATCAAATTGCCAGCGAGGGCTACGGAAAGGTGGTGAATAGGAAGGAGAAGTAAGAATGATCGGAAAATGATCGCTGTCATGTAAGTCTGGTAGAACAGACCAAGTGAAGTCTAGTGCAGTGGAGGAAGAGCAGACTGATAGATCGATGCAAGAGAGTGAGTATGAGGATCAAAATGGGTGGGAGTACCAGTATTTAAAACATGGACGGGGCGAGAGGCGAGAAAAGCCTCCAGCTGGATGCCACGTGAGTCACAATGAGACCCCTCCCCCAGAGGAAATGGTGGGCATTAAAATCACCAAGTAACAAAGTGGTGGTGGTAAGGATGAAACAAGGCAAAGTCTGGGATAGAAAATGCTCGAAGGAGAGAGTGATAAAGAACATATTGTAAACCACTTATTCAAGTGGATACGGGCTGCAGTGTAATGCAGCGAGGTATGGACAAATAGTTGACAGTACGGAATATCATTGCGTAGAAGGGCACTTTCATTAAAGGTCCCATCTTAGAGAGGATCCGAAGAATACAATAAATTATAGCCTGAGATAGGTTGGAAAACAGCCGAGTGTAATTTTGGTTATTGTAAGCAAGCACCAACAGGGGAAAACCTGGAAAGCAACATCTGAAGCTCACCCTGATTACCCCTGAGGCCGCGGATATTCCACTGTAAATAGGCCATGATTGGCGAAGAAAATATCAGGAATCTGTAGGTAAAGGCACCTACGAACTAGAGGGGTTAGAAAAGTCAACGTGTGGTGGCATTGGAAGACGCTAATGTAGCGAAGGAACGGAGCGTTGCGAAGAATGGGGTTGTGAAGATGGAGGAGAGGGAAGAGAAGGAACAGGAAGTGAATCAGTGTCCATTGAAGGTTTAGTCTCTGTAATATATTCTGAAATGGCTTCAAGTGTTTCTGAATTCAAAAATGTATGGGAGACCATGTTGGAGATACGAGGAGGAGGGCGAGTAAAGATTGGGACAGTAATGGACTGTACCAAAGTAGAGGGGGAGGGAAGAGTGTAAGGGACTGGAGATGAAGTGTGGGGGGGACAGAAGAGGCAGAAACCTGGGAGGTGGCAGAAACTTGGGAGGGGACGGGGGTGGAAGGCATAGTACGAGGAGGAGGGTGAATCTCCACATTTGTATAGAGCCAGAGAGAGGGGAAGAACTAGGTACAGAGACTGGAAAGGTAAAGTGTGGAGGTGGAAGAAGGGAAGGAAGGGGCAAAGAAGATTTGAGTAATGTGGATTTTTTGGACTTCTGAGTAGAGGGGCGATTGGTATTAGGTGTCGTACGAGGTCTTGTTGATACTGGGGCTTGTGAGGAAGGACGCGAAGATGTGAGAACAGACTTGAGTTGTAGTCGGGACGTCAGAGCCAAGGACAGCAAAAGGATTAGATGCCGTAGTGGCTATGGGAGGGGTAACAACAGAGGAGGCTGCAGAAGATGGGACCCCAGAAGTGGGGGGGACGTTTGGAAACACGAGAATAAGAAACACTGGGTAGTCTCCCTTGGAGGCGGAGATAAGTAACTGCCATAGCATAAGGGAGACCTTCTGCCTCTTTGAGGCAACGATTTCACGTTCATTTAAGTTGACCTGGCAACGGCGGGAGTACGAAGGGTGAGCTTCATTACAATTAAGGCAAGATGGAGTTTGACTGAAAGATGTATTAGAATGGTCGTCAGCACCACAGACTGGGCATTCGGCCATAGATCTGCAATATTTCGCTGGGTGACCAAAACGCCAGCAATTTCTACATTGTTGCGGTGTAGGTATCACGTTTCGAACTTATAACCGATGTCCTGCGACATACACAGAGGACGGAAGTTCTCGGCTGTCAAAAGTTAAACGAGCCACATTGCAAGGGTAACGTCTCCGCCCCCGGGCAGGAAGGACATAAGTGTCTACTTTGAGGATTGGGAGATCCTGGAGTTCCAGCTGTTCAAAAATGTCATTGCCACATGACTGGAAATTGTTGGACTATGGTATGGGGCAGAATGACAGTACCACTACAAGAATTGAGAGAAAGATGTTTTTCAATAGTGACAGGAGTAGTATCGATATTCGAAAGGAGAGAAAGATCATGAGTTTGGGCAGCATTCTGGACAGTGACGATGCGCATACCGCTCTTGAGAGCATGAAATGAAATCTCTACCAACATGACGCAGGAGCGCTTTGCCAATACTATGGTCAGAAAGGTAGGCAGAAGTCTGTCTTAAAGTAAAGAATTTAGTCCATCGTGTGGTCCGAAACTGAGCGTGGAGAGGGAGTGCTTGACATGTCGGTCTTTTCCGAGTAGAATGGGAAGGTAACGAAGGAGCATAATCAGGAGATTGACGTTGGTGTTTAGGAGTAGGACCGGAGTTGGTCCGGCTTGAAATGGGCGGGCGATTCGAAAATTGCCGTACCGTAGAGGGAGAAGCCGAAAGCATAGTCAAAGGAGAGCGGAGTTCAGACAAATCGAAGGAGTCAGTCGAAGCCCCGGTACCTGAAGCGGGTGAGGAAACAGCACCAGCAAGAGGTACAGGGGCATCAGGAGTGTCCGAAGAGTGGTCTAAACACAAGGCAGGGTCAGAATGGGGTGCGGTATCAAGAAGGGGCCCGGGGGTAGTGGGTTCATGGACTAGGGCTGCCATGGTTAGGTTACTCCTTTGCTTTTTGTTTTTAAGAAAATAAAAGAAAGAAGAAAACAAAATAAAAATAAAAAAAAGAAAAAATGGGGGGAGCGGGGAGGAATAGTTCCCAGGAGGAATGAAAGGGCCGGAAATCTCCCTCCACACCCAAGAGGACCTCAACACCGCTAGTAGCGCAGATGCAGCATAGAACCCGTGCCATACCCTACCCTTCATGCCAGTAAACCAGCAATCCGGGATAGCAACCTCACATCTGCCGAGCTACCTCGGTGGACAAAAGAGAGGGCGGCTGGATATCTGCCACAAAGCATACCTCCTTCGGCCACCACCCCCGGAATCCGAAAGGTGGCTTCCAGATATACACCCGTCGCCGGAAAGACACCTACTCCGGGATACCGGAGAGGGATCGGGACATCCCCAGGCAATCCAGATTCCACGGCAAACTACGCCACCGCCAAGAACCTCCACGGAATGGGATGGACCCCGGTGTCCTTTCAACTACCTAGGAACTAGCTCGCCTGTGGGACAAATCCCAAAGGCCAAAAAGAGGAAGGGCAAAAGGGAGGGGTGAGGAGGAGGAGGAGGAGGAATGGAAAAAGAGGAGGATGGGATAGGGGAGGGGAGAATGGGGGGTAATTAGGTTCGGTCTGAGGAAGAAGACCGACAGGACTAATTCCTCAGACCAAGAGCCTCTTCACCACGCCAAGGAGCCCCCCTTGAAGAGGTTCTGTTCCTAAGCGTTTTATATTGTAACCTTCTATTTTGACCTCGTTGTCAGTCACCGTATCATCCAACCAGGATTCAGAGATGGTTATAACTGCCACCCTAATTTTGTTAGCTAGAATCCTAATCTCTGCCAATTTAGGAAGAAGTGATCTTGCGTTGACATGAATGAAGTGAAGGCCTGTTTTCATAAAACAATTATAATCATCAATATATGGCAATGGGTCATTTGTATTAAAATTAGGTAAATCAGTGTCATCATTGCTAAAGGGTAACTGTGCCAAAGTGCATTTGTTACACACAAAATGAAGTCTGGCACTGTTACTATAATTGTACATACATCCATCATGCACCCACCCCTTACACATTTTACACAAGGTGCCTTTACTGTTTTCATGCGTACTTTAGTACAGTGTATGTACCTGTTTGGTGGTGTTTGAGATGATAATGGCTGTATTGTCTCACATTGACATATGTATACATTACATATGGAGTTAAGGTTATCATTCCTAGCTACTAGACCGTCATTATCACCGTCATTTATCTGTCTGTTTTGCCTCTGCACAATAGTTTGAGGTCCTGGATTAATTTGGATATCACCACTTATGAGCGCTACAATAAGAGCTGTGTGCCACTGTTTTTGTTTGGGTATGCGGTGTTGCCATACCTTGCGGCGATAGTGACATTTACTTTCCTGGTAGGATGGCAACTGTTGGGCTTTTACTGTCCAGGGCGCTGTTACTCCATTCACCTTTTCCAGCCCCCATGACTGATTTCTTTCTTTATGGAATTGAAGGAGAAAGATAAATATAATTCTGGCAACCTGTACCCCCCTAATGCCTGCCGTTTTCACTCTTCGCTCTCTCATATACAATAATATTTATTTCTATTTTCCAGTCACGTAGTACACTTAGTATCTGCTTCAGCAATCACCACTGGATTACTAGTAAATTTTCTTCAAAACCCTCTTCACTGCTCACTTTAACCTTAACTTCACACACCCCTTACAGTTAACCCCTGTGAAGGCTTACTCAGCCCTGTAACAACGTCAGTCAGTATTACTAAGGCTGGCTCCTCAGGAAAATTAATGCATAGAAAAAGAAAAACTGACAAACATAAACTTTATTATTTAGAAAATATAAAATATAAAACTTAAATATGAAATATTGATCCTACCTTAAAGAAAATGAAAAATATAAATATCTGAATTCAACGCTAATATATATAAAAGTTGGGTGTCTGATGTTGGTGACATTGTTGAAATCGTAGCCATTGCTGATGTGGGGGGGGTCGCAGGTGTTGGTGACAACCCACCAGCTCGTTCTTCAGAGTATAGCCGTAAATAATCAATCCAGATGACAGGAAAGCAGGTTTTTTACCGCTGCAATGATGAGGGGTTACGTCCTGCAACTTCATACATGTGCACAGGACGTTAGTCAGTCTCCTTCAATTCTACTTGTTGGTTGGCAGGTGACCCATTCTGTCATTCCAAGAGTAGTGCTGGGAGCTGTGAGTCGAGTGATTACTGTTTGGCCGGAGCCCCACACGTCACCTTTCGGGGGGGGGGAAGTGGGAGGGGAAGGGATAGCCGGAGCTAGACTGACCCTACCTTAACAAGCAGCCGGCAATCAAACTATCACTTTTGGGGGGGGAAAGGGGGGGAATACCTGGAGCTGGACTTACCCTAACTTAACAAGTAGCCGGCAATGAAACTATTGTTACTATATACTCCCTCGCTACTCCTATCTATTGAACTTTAACCTCACACTCACCCATACCAAGACTTCTAGTCAAGGAGTGTAAGAAGAATAGGCGAGGAAAAAGTTCTGACACGTGGAAGTTGCATAAGACAAATCTTCTGACAGTCACGACTTAACCAGTCAGAGAAATAATTGGATGAACCATTGATATACACAATATGGAACTTAAAAGCTTGGAGTGCCAATGTCCACCTCAAGAGGCGACTGTTGGTTCCCTTAAAAGTTTCTAGGTATATCAAAGGTTTGTGATCCGTTTTTAAAATGAATTCTTTTCCCAGTAGATAAAATTTTTAAGCTTGGAGATACCCCACACAAGAGCCAAACATTCCTTTTCTATGGTGGAGTATCTAGTTTCTGCGGGAAGGAGTTTCCGGCTTAGGAAGCATACAGGGAAGGGAGTACCATCATGGTATTGTAGTAACACTGCACCTAAGACAGTATTGGAGGCATCAGTTCTTAAACAAAATGTTTTATTAATATCTGGAATCTTAAGTATAGGGTCTTTCGAGAAGATATTTTTAATCTCATTAAACTTTTCCCGAGCTACATCGGAAAGTTCAAGAGGTTCCTTCTGACTTTTTAAGGAAGTCGGATAAGATGCCTGTAAGATCAGTAAGGTTCGGGATAAACCGTGCATTAAAGTTTACAGAACCAAGAAAGCTACGCATGAGCTTCTTGGTTTTGGGGAATTTAAATTCTAATAAAGCTTTGATCTTACTGGGGAGAGGCTGCAAAGAGTTATTAGAAAGTATCAGTCCAAGATATCTAATCTTGTTATACCCAAGGAAACATTTCTTCGGCTTGGCAGTGAGGCCATGTGAGCGTAAAACTGATGTTAATGTTTGAATATGTTCGCCCCACGTGGATGTCATTACGTAAATGTTATCAAAATAAACTGAAACATTTGGCATATTACCCAAGACCTTTCTCATCAGTCTCACGTAGGTAGCATAGGCAGTTACCAAACCGAAGGGCATAGTTCTATACCGCATCAGTCCTTGGTGAGTAGGAAAAGTGGTGTACTGCTTAGAAGTATCATCTAACATTACTTGATATGCCTGCGCAATATCAATCTCTGAAAAGGAAGAGTCATAAAATTTGTGTAAATCGCTATCTATTAAGGGCATAGGCTTAGCATCCCACCGAGTTATAGCATTAAGGCCTCTGAAGTCAATAGCAAGTCTATATGAATTATCCTCTTTCTTAACCATGACTACTGGTGAGCAATATGCAGATACTGAAGGTTCAATGATCTTTAGTTTTAATAATTTGTCTACCTCTCGGTCAAATGCATCCCTAAGGTGAACTGGGTATAATTTTCGTTTGATAGGATTGTCCGTCACTAAGTCAATCTTATGGACTACCGTGGAGGTAACACCTGGAATATCAGTAAAGACGTCTGAAAAGTTACACATTGAAGTAGTTCATGTCTCTTATGGTCATCCAAAGATTCATTAATATTAACGTTTGTTGCACCCGAGTGGTCAAGAGTCGCCAAGTCATGTAGTTCTCAGTCATAGTCTAAGTTAGAGGTGTCAATTACGCACACTTTACATTCTTCAGTTGTCTTATCAAGTTCGTGGAAAAAACTAAGTCAAAGTTATTAAGGCAGTTAACCGAATTTCTTCGGTAATATTTCTTAAGGATGTTGATATGATACAGCTTAGGTTTCCCCTTAACTTCTATGAGGTAATCAACTTTCCCACAATTTTTTAATACTTTATATGGACCTTTCCATGCTACTAATAATTTATTTGACTTGATAGGCAAAAGTACAAGAACTTCATCCCCTACTTTAAAACTTCTCTGACTTTTGGAATCAAAATGTTTTGTACTGGTCCATTGGCAAGTTTAAGTTCTTCGAAACTGTCATAGGTCTCCTCAAGCTTGGATCTAAGTTCAAGGAGAAACTGATAAGAAGACTGAACCTCAGCCTTTACGTCCTCATTAGTCCATAAGTCATGAAAGATGGACAATGGACCTCTGGCCTGTCTACCATAGAGAAGTTCAAAAGGTGAAAATTTAAGGAGTCACTGGGAACTTTCCTCATGGCAAACAAAGCACAGGGTAGGTAACGATGCCACTCCTTAGGTTTAAGGGAGCAAAGTTTCCTTAAAATGGACTTGAGAATCGAATGCTGGCGCTCGATCCTCCCATTACAGCTGGGATGATAGGGTGTGGTGAAGAGAGGCTTCACTCCCAGAAGTTGGTAGAGATGTTGCATTAAGTCAGGTGTGAATTGTGTCCCATGGTCAGACAAAATTTCTCTAGGAATGCCCACTCTGGAGAAGATGGACAAACGGGCTTCAGCCACCTCTGTAGTAGTTATGGTCTTTAAGGGTACGGCTTCAGGGAAACTCGAAGCATAATAAACTAATGTTAATAAATATCTGTTCCCCAGATGAAAGTGGTGATAAAGGACCAACGATGTCAATAGCTACTCTTTCAAAGGGTACCGTAAAGATAGGCATTTTGACCATAGGTACTCGCCTGGTACCTCGGGAGGATGACAGTTGGCAAACTTTACACGATCTACAATAGGTAGAAACCTATTTTAGGCCAAAAATAGGTTTCCCTAATTTTATTTAAGGTTTTACGATGCGAGAAATGTCCGGCCACTGGCAGGTCATGAGCAATTTTAAGAAGTCTCTCTGCATTGACTTGGAACAACTAAGATGGCATAGTCTATCTCATCTGAATTTAATTTGAATACTGACTTATACAAGATACCTTTTATATATTCAAATTTATATGAAAAGTTTTTCCTTTGGATAACTTTGTTTTTGTTTAGCGGCATTATGGCAATTCTGAAGAGAAGGGCAATTACGTTGTAAATTGACAAAGAAGTCCTTTGATATATCTAAAGGCTTGAAGTCAGGGAAAATCAAAGGATGGACAGTAGGAGAAGCCTGGGCTTTGGTCTGAGCCCTAGTCAAGACATTTATAGTATCGGAGGTGATATCTTCACTTTCATGTAACAAGTGAACCGGTGATCCTACTACCTCGCTTTCGAGAGTAGCATCACTGGTTTTTAATCCCACATGAATCTCAAGAGACAGTCTCATCTGAACTTTCGAGGGGCTTCTGTGACTCTACAGGAAGAGGATCTGAAAAGCTTATGTCCATCTTTGGTGATGAAAGGTCAACCTCAGAAGGAAGAATGGCACCTTTTACATTACCTATTAGTACGGAGCAAGAAGTGATGGGAGCTAGTACGGCTTCAGACCAACCTGTGAACCATTTAGACCTAATGTAACAACGGATGGTAGGAAAAGTGTCCGTACGGCCCAAGTAGTCTGAAAGTATAGCAGAGGAATGAGTTTCTTTAAGATTAGGGAACAGCTTATCGGAAATGACTATACATGTGCATCCAGTGTCTCGTAAAATGGTAGATACATTAAGTCCATTAACTGTTCCTGAACAGTAGGGTGCTTGGTCATTACAGTCTTTAAAACATCTTCCACCTTTTTGGACCTTCTTAGAAGGACAATCTGGACGTTTGTCCCTTAACACCACACAAATGACAAACAGGATACACAAATAACCCGCACATAAAAGACAGAAGCTTACGACGACGTTTCGGTCCGACTTGGACCATTGACAAAGTCACACTAACAGAGGAGGAGCAGGACGGCTATATATAGGCAGGAAGAGGTGGAGGTAGTAGTAGTGGTAGTAGTAGTACAAGAATTGTATATAATACCGACAGGATGAAATGACACATGCACAACACCCGGGCATCCCCACCGTAGACGCTTCGCCATCCAGCCAGCCACTGGATGGCGAAACGTCCACAACAAAGACAACCAGACGCCGCACATGTGTCTAATTTCATCAGTAGTTGTAGTAGAAGAAGAAGAGGTAGTAGTAGTGGTAGTGGTAGAAGTGGGAAATAAGGAAGACGAGCCAAACTACAAAATAAACTTCAACGTCTCATCTCAGCTAGCCCTTGGTCTAAATTCTCCCTCACTGACTGTGTTACTAATCTGTCTTCTGTCTCACTCTCTCAGTATGAGCTTGAACTTCTTGGTTTTGGTCTTTCCTTTGCCACTTCGCCTACTCCTCGCGCTGGTATTTCCCTGATTAGCTCTTTTGATTCCTTTCGTCAATCTCGCTTCCGTAATCTTCCTGACTTGTCCACTTTTCGTGGTGCTCTCCTTCCTGCTCTTGTTAGTCTGTTTTCCAAGAATCACCACCTTCCACGCCGTTACCAACTTGCCCTTTCTTCTCTTAAATCTAACACTAACATTGTCATACTATCTTCTGACAAAGGTAATTCGGTAGTTATCCTTGATCGCGAGGATTACCTCCGTAAAGCTGATGTCTTGCTCTCTGACTCACGCACCTACACTCCTCTCGTTTCCAACCCTCTTGATCGCATCAAGAGAACTTTCAACAAAAAACTAAGGACTCTCTCCGACCTCTGTCCTCCTGACTTTGACCTTGTTCAACGGTTTCGTGTCATCTGTCCCTCTCTTCCCTATTTCTATGGCCTTCCCAAAACTCATAAACCTGATATTCCTCTTCGTCCTATCATATCCTCTAGAGGTTCTGTCTCTTATTCTCTTGCTTCTTGGCTGGCCAAAACCCTCACTCCCTTTCTTGGTACTTTTTCTCCTGCCCACCTCCGTCACTCTCAAGACTTCATTGAACGGGTTCGCGCTCTCCCAACCTGTAAGATGCTTAGTCTTGACGTTGAGTCCCTCTTCACCAATGTCCCTCTTGATGATGTCCTTGATTTCCTTAGAGAGAAGGCCCATGAAGGGTTTCTTCATCTCCCTATCCCCACTGATGTCTTTCTTGATCTGATCCGCCTCTGTGTGGACTCTAACTCCTTTTCCTTCCAAGGGAAATATTATTCCCAAACCTTCGGTGTCGCTATGGGCTCTCCTCTCTCTCCTGTCCTTGCTAATCTTTACATGGAATACTTCGAGACTGTTCTTCTTCCTACCCTCGATGTGCAACCTTCACTCTGGCTCCGCTATGTGGATGACATCTTTGCTCTGTGGCCTCATGACTCCAGTCTCTTCCAACCTTTTCTTGAAGCTCTTAACAATCTTGCCCCTTCCATCAAGTTTAAAGCTGAATGGGAATCTAATTCCTTACTTCCTTTCCTTGATGTCCATGTCCACCGCTCAGATACAGGTTTTTCCTTTTCCGTTTACCGTAAACCTATGCACAGTGGCATGTACATTCACTACTTTTCCTATCATGCTTCCCCTGTCAAGAGAAGTGTTCTTATCTCCCTCTTTCTCCGTGCCCTCCGCATCTGTGATCCTCAGTTCCTTCCAGCAGAAATTTCCACTCTTTATAATTCGTTCTCCCGTCTTGGCTACCCTTCCCATTTCATAGACTCTGCCCTCTCACGTGCTAAACGCAATTTCTTCTCTCCCAAACTCTCTACTCATGGGAACTCTTCTATCCTCTGCCTTCCCTACATTTCCGGTCTTTCTAATCTCAACAATTCTCTCCGTCCCTTAGACATCAAGCTTACCTTCCGCCAGACTAACACTCTTCGCACTAATCTCGTTCATACCTCTCCTCCCTCTACAGATGTTCCTGGTGTCTACTCTATTTCTTGCTCCTCCTGTCCTCTTCAATACTTTGGAGAAACTGGTCGATCTCTTTCTGACAGACTTAGGGAGCACAAAAATAGTGTTAGGCTTGCCGACACTAACAATGCTCTTTTCTGTCACGTCAGAGATCATAGCCATCCTATTGACTGGTCTTCTGCTAAAACTGTCTTCCCTACTTCCAACTCGAACAGTCGCCGTTTAGTTGAATCTTCTCTTATACACAACTTTCCTTGTATGAACCTTAGCCCTGGCTTCGTCTCTGTAGATGCCTTCCTCTCCCACTACATTGTAAAATGCTCCAAACTTCAGAACACCCGTGACTTAACCTGAATCCTCATTTTTTCTTCTTCTTTTTCTTCTTCCTCTTCCCCTTTCCTCTCTCCTTTTCTCCTCTGGGTTGTCTTTCTCTCTCCTGTCTCGTGTTTCTGTTCCTTCTTTATTTTATTTCACCACTTCCCCTTTCACGCACCTCGGTGCGCTTGCTCTCCCTCTGTGGGTTTCTAGCTCTCTTGCAGTGCTCCCCTTCCTTTGTATTTGACTGGCTCGTCTTCCTTATTTCCCACTTCTACCACTACCACTACTACTACCTCTTCTTCTTCTACTACAACTACTGATGAAATTAGACACATGTGCGGCGTCTGGTTGTCTTTGTTGTGGACGTTTCGCCATCCAGTGGCTGGCTGGATGGCGAAGCGTCTACGGTGGGGATGCCCGGGTGTTGTGCATGTGTCATTTCATCCTGTCGGTATTATATACAATTCTTGTACTACTACTACTACTACTACCACTACTACTACCTCCACCTCTTCCTGCCTATATATAGCCGTCCTGCTCCTCCTCTGTTAGTGTGACTTTGTCAATGGTCCAAGTCGGACCGAAACGTCGTCGTAAGCTTCTGTCTTTTATGTGCGGGTTATTTGTGTATCGTTCCAGTCACGGTATTGTGCCTTTTTGTTATTTATTGACAAACAGGAATAAGAAGTCATTATACTTTCCACTAGAGGCTTCGATTTCTTAAGATCTGATGAACCCTTGCCCTTAGGGTTCGATCCCTTTAGGTCTTTATAGGAATTGTGAGCCTCAGCACACAGGTCAGCAGCCTCAGCAACTTCCTCAGCTTTAATCAGGTTACGTTCTCTAATGAATGTTCGTATCTGGTGAGGAAGAGCTGTCAGGAACTGGTCAGCAACCATGAAGTCTCTAAGAGATTTATAACTGTGATCAATTCCTGAACTCTATCCAAAAGTCGAACAAACGAGTGTTACCTGTAACTGCTGAAAGTTCTGGCCAGGCTGTAAGGTGGCATACCTGAAATCTTTCCTGTAAGAATTTGTGATTTTTTGATATGCTTTAAGGATTGCCTTCTTCAGTAGGTTATAATTACATATGATATCCTGCGACAAAGTTGAATAGATATTCAAAGCTGTACCAGAAAATAACATTCCTAACCTGGTAGCCCAGGTGTCAGCAGGCCATTCACAGAGGGTAGCGGTATTTTCAAACCTGATAATGTATGAAGTAATGTCTTCACCCTCTGTGAAGGGAGGTAAATTAGGTGTTGGAATATGTGTACTAGCTGCACGTTGTTCCATTACTCCTTCCTCGAATTGCTGTTGTGAGAAAGTTAACTTTTTATTCTCTAATTAAAGGCGAGCTTTTTCGAGCTCGCGATCCTTTTCTCTCTCAACTCATGTTCTCTAGCTCTTTCCTCACGTTCTCTAGCTCTTTCCTCACGATCAAGTCTATCACGTTCTTTTTTTTTTTTTTTTTTTTTTTGTCTTCTTGGCTTTCTCTTTCAATTCTCTCTCTCCTTTTTCTCTCCTGTCTTTCAAGGTTCTTTCTCTTTCCTGGATCTTAGCACTAATGAAAGCTTCTAAATTTTTCCCTGTTATTCCTAACTTACTTCCAGCATTCATCCAAAACTGGTATTCATCCATACTTGCAAGAATAACTTTAAACTATCAGGGGAAAATGAAACTTGTATCAAAGAAAACGGAGGGTTCAATTCCTGCTCTGCTCAAACTGTAAATAAGCCAGAGGGCTCGATCCCTACTTCAGTTATACAATATGTATTAATGAAAACGAAGGGTTCTATGCCGGCTCCGAGCAAACAGTATGTAGAATGGGGTCCCTTGACCATCCAATCTTCTTGCCGACAAATCAATCGTGTCCTACGACAGTTCCCTTGATATAATAGAGCTCAATGAAACAAATTGTCACTGGAAAATCTCTGGTCCCTAGAGTCTAATCCTCGAAAGTGTTTCAAGCTCGACAGAAAGGTGGCAGAATTAACTATATAATCCTGCCTGACTTACAATAAATTGAGACTGTAACAATTACCAAATCTTTTAAATACCTGTACTGTAGTCCTACCATAGAGAATGATTACTCATGGCTGGTGGTAAGTCTGTTGTATGCGGCGTTGAAGTTCCATCAGAAGATTCCAGGTTCGAATCCTGGCAAGGATTCGAACACTTGTGAAGGCTTACTCAGCCCTGTAACAACTTCAGTCAGTATTACTGAGGCTGGCTCCTCCTCAGGAAAATTAATGCATAGAAAAAGAACAAAAACTGACAAACAAACACTTTATTATTTAGAAAATATAAAAATATAAAACTTAAATTTTAAATATTTATCCTACCTTAAAGAAAATGAAATATGAAAAATATAAAAGATATCTGAATTCAATACTAATATATATAAAACTTGGTGTCTGGTGTTGGTGACACTGCATGTTGTTGAAATCGTAGCCATTGCTGATGTGGGGGGGGGGGGTCGCCGGTGTTGGTGACAACCCACCGGCTCGGTCTTCAGAGTATAGCTGTAAATAATCTATCCAGATGACAGGAAAGCAGGTTCTTTACCGCTGCAATGATGTGGGGTTACATCCTGCAACTTCATACAAGTGCACAGGTAAGTAGATAAAACATGGGACGTCTCAGGACGTTAGTCCATCTCCTTCTATTCTACTTGTTGGTTGGCAGGTGACCCAATCTGTCATTCCAAGAGTAGTGCTGGGAGCTGTGAGTCGAGTGATTACTGTTTGGCCGGAGCCCCACATGTCGCCTTTCGGGGGGGAGAGGGGGGGAAATGATAGCGGGAGCTAGACTGACCCTACCTTAACAAGCAGCCAGCAATCAAGCTATCACTTTCGGGGGGGGAAGGGGGGGAATAGCGGGAGCTGGACTTAGCCTACCTTAACAAGTAGCCAGCAATGAAACTATTGTTACTATATACTCCCTCGCTACTCCTATCTATTGAATTTTTCCCTCACACCCCCTTATTACACGCTCCCCTTCCCGCCTCGCTTCACAGTCTGACTTCACCAATTAACCTCTAACTTCCATTCTGGAAGACCAGAAAGGTTTAATCAATGGTTTTATCCTTCCAAATCCCCCTCAATTCCATTTATCGGGGGTTGTCGTGTTGTTGTCTCCTGACCTGGTCTGCTGACTCGGCCTTTTTTTAAAAAGAGGGAAGTAAACGCCACCTACAACCTGACTTTCCTCGAGATTATAGATATATTTGGAGTTTTCTGCTATGATTCTCACTGTACACTGGTCAGCTGAATATAGGTCAGCTACTAAAATATTAACCTTGACTGTTTAACTATTCACATCTTTCCCACGACTGCACTGAGGGATAACCGTCCTACAGTCTTGGAGTTTTGTACTGTTGATTTGACGATGTCTCCTGTGTTTCCCTCTGGTTAGCACTGGTACAGGTGATATGATGGTGGTGCAGATATGATGCTACTGTCAACAGATGAACGTCATTGAAGATGAGAATTTCACTTCACTAGTTATGCATCTGGCAGTAGCTACTGTTTGGATGCTGGTCAGCCATGTTTAAATACTCAAATCTTTCCCTCGTTTGGCACTGAGGGGAAAAAAGTCCTACAGACCTGTCATTTCCTTGGAGTTTAGTTGATCAGGTTTTCTGCCATGTTGTCTTCCCGTTGAACACTGGTGCAGTTGATATGGAGGTCAGTTATTTCATTGTAGTGGAAAAAGTCTCGTGTCTGGTTCACGTCTGGCAGCAGGTCTGGTACTTGAATGCTGGTCCCTCTTTTGGTATATTTAGTCCATTTCATTGTCAGTCAGTTTTTATGTCGCTATAGGTTCCTTGCATGTTGCTGCAGCAGTACTTGCAATTTGACCATCACTGGAGTTCGGATAGGCCCAGGGGACGGCAAGATATAGGAGCAGCCTTGTTGCTGCTTGCTGCCACATGCCATTTCTATTATATAGCTACAAGGTTACATTACCAAGCGGTAAGAAGACAGTTTATTTAAGGAGGTTAAATAGCTTCAAGTGGTATATGTAGTGGCCATGGATAACAGTCCTGCAGGCCCTCTTATCAGATGTACTACATTGAGAATGGGTCCCCTGTTGGAAGCGAGCGTGGTGCTGTTGCTGGTGTGCCCGCTGATGAGCCTCACATGCTCATTAATCAGTGTCGCTTCGTTCAGGTTCCCAGTCGCCAGAAGACTCGCTTCCACGAGACGCCAGCATTTTGTTTCCTTGTTCCATACATATGAAGAATCAGGCCTGTATTTTGCCTGAACTTTCCTTTTTTTTGGAGGGGGGCTACTCAATTCATCATACTCAATAAAAATTATTTTCCCCTTCCTGATTTTGGCTTTAACTTTTTTTTCTTTCTTTGGGTCTCATCTTCACTATCAGGCCTCTTGTACTTCAAAGAACTTGTCAGATGGAATTTGTTTCTTGGATGTTTCTGGCTTCTTTGATGTTTCTGGCTTCTTGGATGTTTCTGGCTTCTTGATACATTTACGCTTATTTAATTTCCTCCTCAGTGCTCTTTCTGCCTTCTCTGATCCGAGGAGCTTGCGCCTGGGCAATGGAGTTAATTTATACCACTCTGTGATTGGATACACTTCGAAACAGTCCTCTTGTTTTTTAAAAATGTAATGGTCTTCTGTCAGTCCTCTCAAATAATTACCTCTATATCTTTTCACATTCTTCCGTCCAACACTGAGAATCACTTGCTTATCCTCAAGTCTAGCTTCTCTCAGCTCAGGGCAAAACTGTGAGCCACAATCAATTTTGAGAGTCCTGTCTTGGTTAGATATTTTTAGCACGTTATTTACATCCCCTTTATTCCCGTTTTCTATATATATACCTGTCATATTATCCCTAATTCTACATCTTCCTAGTGTATATCCAGGGCCCTCAGTCTCCACGTAAGAAAGATTTCGGATACATGGGATCATCTTTGTCATCCTCTGTACGTTTTCAAGCACATTTATATCAGTTCTGTAATATGCCTAAGCAACCTAAACATCTTAGATCCCATGACTTCTGTAACCTGGGGTACCTTAGTTGAAGTAGCCCAATAGTCCTGAATGCATAGGTATGGAAAAAATACCCATATACAACAGAATACCTATGAACCTCGTTATTTCTTCAGAATCGGTTCGAAAAGTACTATGTATTTTTTTTCCTGTCATAGTCAAAGGAGAGTGGAGTTCAGACAAATCAAAGGAGTCAGTCGAAGCCCCGGTACCTGAAGCGGGTGAGGAAACAGCACCAGCAAGAGGTACAGGGGCATCAGGAGTGTCCGAAGAGTGGTCTAAACACAAGGCAGGGTCAGAATGGGGTGCGGTATCAAGAAGGGGCCCGGGGGTAGTGGGTTCATGGACTAGGGCTGCCATGGTTAGGTTACTCCTTTGCTTTTTGTTTTTAAGAAAATAAAAGAGAAGAAAAGAAAATAAAAAGAAAAAAAAGGGGGGAGTGGGGAGGAATAGTTCCCAGGAGGAATGAAAGGGCCGGAAATCTCCCTCCGCTCCCAAGAGGACCTAGTAGCGCAGATGCAGCATGGAACCCGTGGCATACCCTACCCTTCATGCCAGTAAACCAGCAATCCGGGATAGCAACCTCACATCTGCCGAGCTACCTTGGTGGACAAAAGAGAGGGCGGCTGGATATCTGCCACAAAGCATACCTCCTTCGGCCACCACCCCCGGAATCCGAAAGGTGGCTTCCAGAGATACACCCGTCGCCCGAAAGACACCCAAAGCTACTCCGGGATACCGGAGAGGGATCGGGACATCCCCAGGCAATCCAGATTCCACGGCAAACTACGCCACCGCCAAGAACCTCAACGGAATGGGATGGACCCCGGTGTCCTTTCCCCTACCTAGGAACTAGCTCGCCTGTGGGAGAAATCCCGAAGGCCAAAAAGAGGAAGGGCAAAAGGGAGGGGTGAGGATGAGGAATGGAGAAAGGGGAGGATGGGATAGGGGAGGGGAGAATGGGGGGTAATTAGGTTCGGTCTGAGGAGGAAGACCGACAGGGCTAATTCCTCAGACCAAGAGCCTCTTCACCACGCCAAGGAGCCCTCCTTGAAGAGGTTCTGTTCCTAAGCGTTTTATATTGTAACCTTCTATTTTGACCTCGTCGTCAGTCACCGTATCATCCAACCAGGATTCAGAGATGGTTATAACTGCCGCCCTAATTTTGTTAGCTAGAATCCTAATCTCTGCCAATTTAGGAAGAAGTGATCTTGCGTTGACATGAATGAAGTGAAGGCCTGTTTTCATAAAACAATTATAATCATCAATATATGGCAATGGGTCATTTGTATTAAAATTAGGTAAATCAGTGTCATCATTGCTAAAGGGTAACTGTGCCAAAGTGCATTTGTTACACACAAAATGAAGTCTGGCACCGTTACTATAATTGTACATACATCCATCATGCACCCACCCCTTACGCATTTTACATAAGGTGCCTTTACTGTTTTCATGCGTACTTTAGTACAGTGTATGTACCTGTTTGGTGGTGTTTGAGATGATAATGGCTGTATTGTCTCACATTGACATATGTATACATTACATATGGGGTTAAGGTTATCATTCCTAGCTACTAGACCGTCATTATCACCGTCATTTATCTGTCTGTTTTGCCTCTGCACAATAGTTTGAGGTCCTGGATTAATTTGGATATCACCACTTACGAGCGCTACAATAAGAGCTGTGTGCCACTGTTTTTGTTTGGGTATGCGGTGTTGCCATACCTTGCGGCGATAGTGACATTTACTTTCCTGGTAGGATGGCAACTGTTGGGCTTTTACTGTCCAGGGCGCTGTTACTCCATTCACCTTTTCCAGCCCCCATGACTGATTTCTTGCTTTATGGAATTGAAGGAGAAAGATAAATATAATTATGGCAGCCTGTACCCCCCTAATGCCTGCCGTTTTCACTCTTCGCTCTTTTACTCATATACAATAATATTTATTTCTATTTTCCAGTCACGTAGTACACTTAGTATCTGCTTCAGCAATCACCACTGGATTACTAGTAAATTTTCTTCTTCAAAACCCTCTTCACTGCTCACTTTAACCTTAACTTCACACACCCCTTACAGTTAACCCCTGTGAAGGCTTACTCAGCCCTGTAACAACGTCAGTCAGTATTACTAAGGCTGGCTCCTCCTCAGGAAAATTAATGCATAGAAAAAGAAAAACTGACAAACATAAACTTTATTATTTAGAAAATATAAAACACTTAAATATGAAATATTGATCCTACCTTAAAGAAAATGAAAAATGTAAATGATATCTGAATTCAACGCTAATATATATAAAACTTGGGTGTCTGATGTTGGTGACATTGTTGAAATCGTAGCCATTGCTGATGTGGGGGGGGGGGGTCGCAGGTGTTGGTGACAACCCACCGGCTCGTTCTTCAGAGTATAGCCGTAAATAATCAATCCAGATGACAGGAAAGCAGGTTTTTTACCGCTGCAATGATGAGGGATTACGTCCTGCAACTTCATACATGTGCACAGGTAAGTAGATAAAACCTGGGACGTCTCAGGACGTTAGTCAGTCTCCTTCAATTCTAATTGTTGGTTGGCAGGTGACCCATTCTGTCATTCCAAGAGTAGTGCTGGGAGCTGTGAGTCGAGTGATTACTGTTTGGCCGGAGCCCCACGCGTCACCTTTCGGGGGGGGGGGGGGGAAGAGGGAGGGGAAGGGATAGCCGGAGCTAGACTGACCCTACCTTAACAAGCAGCCGGCAATCAAACTATCACTTTTGGGGGGGGGGGAAAGGGGGGGAATACCTGGAGCTGGACTTACCCTAACTTAACAAGTAGCCGGCAGTGAAACTATTGTTACTATATACTCCCTCGCTACTCCTATCTATTGAACTTTAACCTCACACTCACCCATACCAAGACTTCTAGTCAAGGAGTGTAAGAATAGGCGAGGAAAAAGTTCTGACACGTGGAAGTTGCGTAAGACAAATCTTCTGACAGTCACGACTTAACCAGTCAGAGAAATAATTGGATGAACCATTGATATACACAATATGGAACTTAAACAAGATGGGTCCTACACAGATGACAGCAAGGAAATGAGTGAGCTACTCAAGTCCCAATATGACTCAGTTTTTAGCAAGCCGCTAACCAGACTGAGAGTCGAAGATCAAAATGAATTTTTTATGAGAGCCACAAAATTTGATTAACACAAGCCTATCCGATGTTATCCTGACGCCAAATGACTTCGAACAGGCGATAAATGACATGCCCATGCACTCTGCCCCAGGGCCAGACTCATGGAACTCTGTGTTCATCAAGAACTGCAAGAAGCCCCTATCACGAGCCTTTTCCATCCTATGGAGAGGGAGCATGAACACGGGGGTCGTCCCTCAGTTACTAAAAACAACAGACATAGCCCCACTCCACAAAGGGGGCAGTAAAGCAACAGCAAAGAACTACAGACCAATAGCACTAACATCCCATATCATAAAAATCTTTGAAAGGGTCCTAAGAAGCAAGATCACCACCCATCTAGAAACCCATCAATTACACAACCCAGGGCAACATGGGTTTAGAACAGGTCGCTCCTGTCTGTCTCAACTACTGGATCACTACGACAAGGTCCTAAATGCACTAGAAGACAAAAAGAATGCAGATGTAATATATACAGACTTTGCAAAAGCCTTCGACAAGTGTGACCATGGCGTAATAGCGCACAAAATGCGCGCTACCTGGAGTTGACCTGGAGAGAGTTTCGGGGGTCAACGCCCCCGCGGCCCGGTCTGTGACCAGGCCTCCTGGTGGATCAGCGCCTGATCAACCAGGCTGTTGCTGCTGGCTGCACGCAAACCAACGTACGAGCCACAGCCCGGCTGATCAGGAACTGACTTTAGGTGCTTGTCCAGTGCCAGCTTGAAGACTGCCAGGGGTCTGTTGGTAATCCCCCTTATGTGTGCTGGGAGGCAGTTGAACAGTCTCGGGCCCCTGACACTTATTGTATGGTCTCTTAACGTGCTAGTGACACCCCTGCTTTTCATTGGGGGGATGGTGCATCGTCTGCCAAGTCTTTTGCTTTCGTAGTGAGTGATTTTCGTGTGCAAGTTCGGTACTAGTCCCTCTAGGATTTTCCAGGTGTATATAATCATGTATCTCTCCCTCCTGCGTTCCAGGGAATACAGGTTTAGAAACCTCAAGCGCTCCCAGTAATTGAGGTGTTTTATCTCCGTTATGCGCGCCGTGAAAGTTCTCTGTACATTTTCTAGGTCGGCAATTTCACCTGCCTTGAAAGGTGCTGTTAGAGTGCAGCAATATTCCAGCCTAGATAGAACAAGTGACCTGAAGAGTGTCATCATGGGCTTGGCCTCCCTAGTTTTGAAGGTTCTCATTATCCATCCTGTCATTTTTCTAGCAGATGCGATTGATACAATGTTATGGTCCTTGAAGGTGAGATCCTCCGACATAATCACTCCCAGGTCTTTGACGTTGGTGTTTCGCTCTATTTTGTGGCCAGAATTTGTTTTGTACTCTGATGAAGATTTAATTTCCTCATGTTTACCATATCTGAGTAATTGAAATTTCTCATCGTTGAACTTCATATTGTTTTCTGCAGCCCACTGAAAGATTTGGTTGATGTCCGCCTGGAGCCTTGCAGTGTCTGCAATGGAAGACACTGTCATGCAGATTCGGGTGTCATCTGCAAAGGAAGACACGGTGCTGTGGCTGACATCCTTGTCTATGTCGGATATGAGGATGAGGAACAAGATGGGAGCTAGTACTGTGCCTTGTGGAACAGAGCTTTTCACCGTAGCTGCCTCGGACTTTACTCTGTTGACGACTACTCTCTGTGTTCTGTTAGTGAGGAAATTATAGATCCTATGGAAAATTTTCTAGGGTGCTTACCTGTATGTACCTCAACATTATATACATACCAGTAATCTCATTGGGAGACAATCATATTGTTTACCGTAGTCACCCCGTGTAGACATGTGAGAAAACTTAACCACCCCTGGTCGCACCAAGTGGTCCCCTCGACCTCACAATCTTATCCATATCTATCCGAGACCAGTATGGATTGGGTAGCACCCACAAGTACGGTGCTACTAATTAATTGTGGACTGTATAGATTATATTAGTTTAGCTGAATGAAGGGGAGGGGGGTAGGATACACCTGGATACATCCGTCAAGGAAAACATTTGTACATAATCCCACTACTTACCAGATGTTCTCTGGTGGTCACTTGATGTAGCTGGATCACTCATAACCTATCTAATTATAACATACCACCACTGGCCAGTCTAAGGTTGCTATAACTAGAAGGGTTACTTAACTGTGGGTGATTGATATTCCTCATTTCTTGATTCACCATCTCATTTTCGATGTCCTGCTACACCGACACGATTCTCATTCCAGCAGGACGAGGTATCCGCTGGTTTGTCCTGCTTTAGACGTCGTGACTCAAGGAGTTTCCCTTTCCTCGTCTCGTTAACAACGAGGTCTAGCGTGTTCACTCGGAGCAAACGACTTATTTCACTTCACATATTCTCTTAACTTAGCGTTATTATCCTTAATTACATTACAATTCACAAGACGATTTAATGACTCAAATTATTATACACATTAGAGATCACTCCATTAAGATCTGAGACCGATGAGTGATGATTAAACCAAGGGTAATTTTCCCGGGGCTCAGTCCAGGACGACGCGTCAGTCACCCCCGGTCCTACCCGTAATCACCTTTTACCACTCTATTATCGTGGTCCCGTAAATCACGTTCCCTCACTCTCCACTAGGAACAGTCACGACACTTCCTATTACGAAATGAGGCCTATATTAATCCTTAGGCCGCCGTGAATGCCAATTTCGTGGTACCATGCCTTTTCCGCTTCCTCTCCACCTTCAAAACAAACCCGCCACTCCCCCCCGCACATCCGCGCATGCGCAAAGGGAACTCTTGGTTCTACTCTTATTTTCAAATACATTTTTGACCCATATAGACACATTAAACACCTATTAGGCACTATAGTTTCGGAAAATCAAAAAATTTTCCACACTGCGGCCGGGCGGAGGTCGTTGCTAGACGACTTACATAATGTGGAGTACAATTTTCTCCATCTTCACTGGCCACCCATATTTATTGAACTCTCAAAATGGACTAATTGGTGTTCCATTCTCTCAGGGGCATAAGCCTATGCTCCCTGGATTAAGTTATTGGGCATACTGGAATTTTGAGACTTTACCAATAACAAGTCTCTCAGTATCCCAAGTCAGCCCCAGCACATTACTGCATACAGGCACCAACTCCATGGCCATCTATATTTATTGATCCCTCAAAATGGACTAATTGGTGTTCCATTCTCTCAGGGGCATAAGCCTATGCTCCCTGGATTAAGTTATTGGGCATACTGGAATTTTGAGACTTTACCAATAACAAGTCTCTCAGTATCCCAAGTCAGTCCCAGCACATTTCTTCATTATTTCATTAACCCCTTCACATATCCTCATTAGTTCCTCTTCAGTTGACGTCACACCCGGAAATTGTCCACATAAGATTATTTACCCAATTACTTCGCTCAGTGGACCGCCTGTGCATTTAAGGTGTGCATTTATCGTCGCCTGAAGTAAGAACAATTTATTATTTAACTGCTTATTAATTATATCATTATAAGCAGTCAACAATTTTGGTGTCTTGCTCAGTTCGCAGAGCTGGGTCCTTTAACTGTCCATACGCCATCCTATAATTAGTAGGTAATTCTGGACGGTCAAGCTTCCACGGAAGTCGCACCCAGTAATGTCCAGATTCACATTTAACATCCTTCAGGTATTGTTCCTGAGTAAAGGAATCATTTGGACTTTCCTCATTTACATTAATCCCTATGCTGTCCAGCTCCCACAAATTAGACTGGTTCAACATCATTCTCGATAGAAGAATACTTGTACTGGGTTGACCTTTCATGAGTAAGACACCGTGACCGTATTCACTACTTCCTCTAGTCATTATTACTAGGCGGTAGTCTGCCATATATTACATGGCCCGTACCAGTGTTGAGGAGAGTGACGCCGTATGGTTTTGGATTTATGCCCTTTATCCTGAATTTTTACATCCAACACCGGCAAGGCTACCTCAGCTAGGCCATCATTATTGCCATTAGCTGCAACCTTTACATCAGTCACTGTAGTGTCAGGGTTATTAACATTATCATTATTGTCACCATTATTATAAGAATCACATACAACCCTGCACATAACTGTATGGTGCTTTCCCTTGTTGCGTTGATAGCAACTGTTCAATTTGGTATGACAATCCTTTACATTATGATTGTCTAGACATCTGATAAATCTGTCAAGTTCTTTCATTCTTTCCACTTTAATATCCCATGAATTACAGGCATTACAATTTTTAGTGAAATGAGTACCCTGGCAGAAGAGGCAGTCTCTCTTTTCCTTGCCTGACCTCTTATTAACTGGGTTACACTTACTGAAGTACTTATTCCTCTTACCTTGATGTGAGGAACCACTATTACTGATTCCTGACTTGATATGTGCCTATTTAACTCTTAACTATGATTATTACCACTGGGATTATTTTTCCCTTTTGAGACTTGACAGATACTTCAGAGTCATTATGTGTTATATCCTTAGAACTGTTTGGCTGACTGGTCTGCAATTGAACAATTAGTTCCTGCCGACCTAGTCTGATTTCCTCCAGACCGTACTATGGAGGTTTTGGCAAACACACCCTTTGCATTAATAGGTTGATCAACTGCCTGGCTTACACCCTTTAATTTATTCAAAGCCTTACTTTTACAAGACAGTTTTTCTTCCAATTCGTAATGTTGATTAATTAAAACATTCATTTCCATTCCATCTGTACAATTCTCTAGCAGATCTCTTTCACAGTCTTTAAACCACAATTTGTACCAATCAAATCTACTCTCTAAAGCATCTAAATATAACTTTAATTCATTAGGGTTCACGGTTCTTTGATTCACTAAATCAAATGCCTTCGTCACATGGCTTTTAATAGCCTGTAATGATGCTTTCATTACTCTAAAATTCACGGACTTGTCAGCCACATTAACTCCATTAGATCCAGTCATGGTTAGAGAATTATTAATCACTGATTATACAACTTAAGTAGGCGCCTCATAAGAGTAATTCTTGCACTTTACTCTTGTATATCCTAGCCACACATGTGCTAGCAATTAATTGGGCTAATTGTCATCCATCACACGATCGATTAAACTTGTGCACCCTACACCCACTTCCTTCAATCAGTCACTTAATTATTAAGTAATTAATTCAATTAATTTTTTCACTGATTGCACCCGGTTCTCGAAGGACCAACGGGCAGATATGGAAAATTTTCTAGGGTGCTTACCTGTATGTACCTCAACATTATATACATACCAGTAATCTCATTGGGAGACAATCATATTGTTTACCGTAGTCACCCCGTGTAGACATGTGAGAAAACTTAACCACCCCTGGTCGCACCAAGTGGTCCCCTCGACCTCACAATCTTATCCATATCTATCCGAGACCAGTATGGATTGGGTAGCACCCACAAGTACGGTGCTACTAATTAATTGTGGACTGTATAGATTATATTAGTTTAGCTGAATGAAGGGGAGGGGGGTAGGATACACCTGGATACATCCGTCAAGGAAAACATTTGTACATAATCCCACTACTTACCAGATGTTCTCTGGTGGTCACTTGATGTAGCTGGATCACTCATAACCTATCTAATTATAACATACCACCACTGGCCAGTCTAAGGTTGCTATAACTAGAAGGGTTACTTAACTGTGGGTGATTGATATTCCTCATTTCTTGATTCACCATCTCATTTTCGATGTCCTGCTACACCGACACGATTCTCATTCCAGCAGGACGAGGTATCCGCTGGTTTGTCCTGCTTTAGACGTCGTGACTCAAGGAGTTTCCCTTTCCTCGTCTCGTTAACAACGAGGTCTAGCGTGTTCACTCGGAGCAAACGACTTATTTCACTTCACATATTCTCTTAACTTAGCGTTATTATCCTTAATTACATTACAATTCACAAGACGATTTAATGACTCAAATTATTATACACATTAGAGATCACTCCATTAAGATCTGAGACCGATGAGTGATGATTAAACCAAGGGTAATTTTCCCGGGGCTCAGTCCAGGACGACGCGTCAGTCACCCCCGGTCCTACCCGTAATCACCTTTTACCACTCTATTATCGTGGTCCCGTAAATCACGTTCCCTCACTCTCCACTAGGAACAGTCACGACACTTCCTATTACGAAATGAGGCCTATATTAATCCTTAGGCCGCCGTGAATGCCAATTTCGTGGTACCATGCCTTTTCCGCTTCCTCTCCACCTTCAAAACAAACCCGCCACTCCCCCCCGCACATCCGCGCATGCGCAAAGGGAACTCTTGGTTCTACTCTTATTTTCAAATACATTTTTGACCCATATAGACACATTAAACACCTATTAGGCACTATAGTTTCGGAAAATCAAAAAATTTTCCACAGATCCATCGACCGACTTTTCCTGTTATTCCTTTAGCGCGCATTTTGTGCGCTATTACACCATGGTCACACTTGTCGAAGGCTTTTGCAAAGTCTGTATATATTACATCTGCATTCTTTTTGTCTTCTTGTGCATTTAGGACCTTGTCGTAGTGATCCAGTAGTTGAGACAGACAGGAGCGACCTGTTCTAAACCCATGTTGCCCTGGGTTGTGTAACTGATGGGTTTCTAGATGGGTGGTGATCTTGCTTCTTAGGACCCTTTCAAAGATTTTTATGATATGGGATGTTAGTGCTATTGGTCTGTAGTTCTTTGCTGTTGCTTTACTGCCCCCTTTGTGGAGTGGGGCTATGTCTGTTGTTTTTAGTAACTGAGGGACGACCCCCGTGTCCATGCTCCCTCTCCATAGGATGGAAAAGGCTCGTGATAGGGGCTTCTTGCAGTTCTTGATGAACACAGTTCCATGAGTCTGGCCCTGGGGCAGAGTGCATGGGCATGTCATTTATCGCCTGTTCGAAGTCATTTGGCGTCAGGATAACATCGGATAGGCTTGTGTTAATCAAATTTTGTGGCTCTCTCATAAAAAATTCATTTTGATCTTCGACTCTGTCTGGTTAGCGACTTGCTAGAAACTGAGTCATATTGGGACTTGAGTAGCTCACTCATTTCCTTGCTGTCATCTGTGTAGGACCCATCTTGTTTAAGTAGGGGCCCAATACTGGACGTTGTTCTCGATTTTGATTTGGCATAGGAGAAGAAATACTTTGGGTTTCTTTCGATTTCATTTATGGCTTTTAGTTCTTCCCGCGATTCCTGACTCCTAAAGGATTCTTTTAGCTTAAGTTCGATGCTTGCTATTTCTCTGACCAGTGTCTCCCTGCGCATTTCAGATATATTGACCTCTTTTAGCCGCTTTATTCTTTTCCGTCGCCTGTAAAGGGAGCGCCTGTCTCTTTCTATTTTACATCTACTCCTCCTTTTTCTTACAGGAATAAGCCTTGTGCATACATCGAGTGTCACCGAGTTAATCTGTTCTAGGCATAAGTTTGGGTCTGTGTTGCTTAGTATATCTTCCCAGCTTATATCGGTTAGGACTTGGTTTACTTGGTCCCACTTTATGTTTTTGTTATTGAAGTTGAATTTGGTGAATAAAGGAATAACAGGAAAAGTCGGTCGATGGATCTATAATTTCCTCACTAACAGAACACAGAGAGTAGTCGTCAACAGAGTTAAGTCCGAGGCAGCTACGGTGAAAAGCTCTGTTCCACAAGGCATAGTACTAGCTCCCATCTTGTTCCTCATCCTCATATCCGACATAGACAAGGATGTCAGCCACAGCACCGTGTCTTCCTTTGCAGATGACACCCGAATCTGCATGACAGTGTCTTCCATTGCAGACACTGCAAGGCTCCAGGCGGACATCAACCAAATCTTTCAGTGGGCTGCAGAAAACAATATGAAGTTCAACGATGAGAAATTTCAATTACTCAGATATGGTAAACATGAGGAAATTAAATCTTCATCAGAGTACAAAACAAATTCTGGCCACAAAATAGAGCGAAACACCAACGTCAAAGACCTGGGAGTGATTATGTCGGAGGATCTCACCTTCAAGGACCATAACATTGTATCAATCGCATCTGCTAGAAAAATGACAGGATGGAAAATGAGAACCTTCAAAACTAGGGAGGCCAAGCCCATGATGACACTCTTCAGGTCACTTGTTCTATCTAGGCTGGAATATTGCTGCACTCTAACAGCACCTTTCAAGGCAGGTGAAATTGCCGACCTAGAAAATGTACAGAGAACTTTCACGGCGCGCATAACGGAGATAAAACACCTCAATTACTGGGAGCGCTTGAGGTTTCTAAACCTGTATTCCCTGGAACGCAGGAGGGAGAGATACATGATTATATACACCTGGAAAATCCTAGAGGGACTAGTACCGAACTTGCACACGAAAATCACTCCCTACGAAAGCAAAAGACTTGGCAGACGATGCACCATCCCCCCAATGAAAAGCAGGGGTGTCACTAGCACGTTAAGAGACCATACAATAAGTGTCAGGGGCCCGAGACTGTTCAACTGCCTCCCAGCACACATAAGGGGGATTACCAACAGACCCCTGGCAGTCTTCAAGCTGGCACTGGACAAGCACCTAAAGTCAGTTCCTGATCAGCCGGGCTGTGGCTCGTACGTTGGTTTGCGTGCAGCCAGCAGCAACAGCCTGGATGATCAGGCGCTGATCCACCAGAAGGCCTGGTCACAGACCGGGCCGCGGGGGCGTTGACCCCCGAAACTCTCTCCAGGTAAACTCCAGGTAAAAGCTTGGAGTGCCAATGTCCACCTCAAGAGGCGACTGTTGGTTCCCTTAAAAGTTTCTAGGTATATCAAAGGTTTGTGATCTGTTTCTAAAATGAATTCTTTTCCCAGTAGATAAAATTTAAGCTTGGAGATACCCCACACAAGAGCCAAACATTCCTTTTCTATGGTGGAGTATCTCGTTTCTGCGGGAAGGAGTTTCCGGCTTAGGAAGCATACAGAGAAGGGAGTACCATCATGGTATTGTAGTAACACTGCACCTAAGCCAGTATTGGAGGCATCAGTTCTTAAACAAAATGTTTTATTAATATCTGGAATCTTAAGTATAGGGTCTTTCGAAGATATTTTTAATCTCATTAAGCTTTTCCCGAGCTACGTCGGAAAGTTCAAGAGGTTCCTTCTGACTTTTTAAGGAAGTCAGATAAGATGCCTGTAAGATCAGTAAGGTTCGGGATAAACCGTGCATTAAAGTTTACAGAACCAAGAAAGCTACGCATGAGCTTCTTGGTTTTGGGGAATTTAAATTCTAATAAAGCTTTGATCTTACTGGGGAGAGGCTGCAAAGAGTTATTAGAAAGTATCAGTCCAAGATATCTAATCTTGTTATACCCAAGGAAACATTTCTTCGGCTTGGCAGTGAGGCCATGTGAGCGTAAAACTGATGTTAATGTTTGAATATGTTCGCCCCACGTGGATGTCATTACGTAAATGTTATCAAAATAAACTGAAACATTTGGCATATTACCCAAGACCTTTCTCATCAGTCTCACGTAGGTAGCATAGGCAGTTACCAAACCGAAGGGCATAGTTCTATACCGCATCAGTCCTTGGTGAGTAGGAAAAGTGGTGTACTGCTTAGAAGTATCATCTAACATTACTTGATATGCCTGCGCAATATCAATCTCTGAAAAGGAAGAGTCATAAAATTTGTGTAAATCGCTATCTATTAAGGGCGTAGGCTTAGCATCCCACCGAGTTATAGCATTAAGGCCTCTGAAGTCAATAGCAAGTCTATATGAATTATCCTCTTTCTTAACCATGACTACTGGTGAGCAATATGCAGATACTGAAGGTTCAATGATCTTTAGTTTTAATAATTTGTCTACCTCTCGGTCAAATGCATCCCTAAGGTGAACTGGGTATAATTTTCGTTTGATAGGATTGTCCGTCACTAAGTCAATCTTATGGACTACCGTGGAGGTAACACCTGGAATATCAGTAAAGACGTCTGAAAAGTTACACATTGAAGTAGTTCATGTCTCTTATGGTCATCCAAAGATTCATTAATATTAACGTTTGTTGCACCCGAGTGGTCAAGAGTCGCCAAGTCATGTAGTTCTCAGTCATAGTCTAAGTTAGAGGTGTCAATTACGCACACTTTACATTCTTCAGTTGTCTTATCAAGTTCACGTGGAAAAAACTAAGTCAAAGTTATTAAGGCAGTTAACCGAATTTCTTTGGTAATATTTCTTAAGGATGTTGATATGATACAGCTTAGGTTTCCCCTTGACTTCTATGAGGTAATCAACTTTCCCACAAATTTTTAATACTTTATATGGACCTTTCCATGCTACTAATAATTTATTTGACTTGATAGGCAAAAGTACAAGAACTTCATCCCCTACTTTAAAACTTCTCTGACTTTTGGAATCAAAATGTTTTGTACTGGTCCATTGGCAAGTTTAAGTTCTTCGAAACTGTCATAGGTCTCCTCAAGCTTGGACCAACGATGTCAATAGCTACTCTTTCAAAGGGTACCGTAAAGATAGGCATTTTGACCATAGGTACTCGCCTGGTACCTCGGGAGGATGACAGTTGGCAAACTTTACACGATCTACAATAGGTAGAAACCTATTTTAGGCCAAAAATAGGTTTCCCTAATTTTATTTAAGGTTTTACGATGCGAGAAATGTCCGGCCACTGGCAGGTCATGAGCAATTTTAAGAACAGTCTCTCTGCATTGACTTGGAACAACTAAGATGGCATAGTCTATCTCATCTGAATTTAATTTGAATACTGACTTATACAAGATACCTTTTATATATTCAAATTTATATGAAAAGTTTTTCCTTTGGATAACTTTATTTTGTTTAGCGGCATTATGGCAATTCTGAAGAGAAGGGCAATTACGTTGTAAATTGACAAAGAAGTCCTTTGATATATCTAAAGGCTTGAAGTCAGGGAAAATCAAAGGATGGACAGTAGGAGAAGCCTGGGCTTTGGTCTGAGCCCTAGTCAAGACATTTATAGTATCGGAGGTGATATCTTCACTTTCATGTAACAAGTGAACCGGTGATCCTACTACCTCGCTTTCGAGAGTAGCATCACTGGTTTTTAATCCCACATGAATCTCAAGAGACAGTCTCATCTGAACTTTCGAGGGGCTTCTGTGACTCTACAGGAAGAGGATCTGAAAAGCTTATGTCCATCTTTGGTGATGAAAGGTCAACCTCAGAAGGAAGAATGGCACCTTTTACATTACCTATTAGTACGGAGCAAGAAGTGATGGGAGCTAGTACGGCTTCAGACCAACCTGTGAACCATTTAGACCTAATGTAACAACGGATGGTAGGAAAAGTGTCCGTACGGCCCAAGTAGTCTGAAAGTATAGCAGAGGAATGAGTTTCTTTAAGATTAGGGAACAGCTTATCGGAAATGACTATACATGTGCATCCAGTGTCTCGTAAAATGGTAGATACATTAAGTCCATTAACTGTTCCTGAACAGTAGGGTGCTTGGTCATTACAGTCTTTAAAACATCTTCCAACTTTTTGGACCTTCTTAGAAGGACAATCTGGACGTTTGTCCCTTAACACCACACAAATGACAAACAGGAATAAGAAGTCATTATACTTTCCACTAGAGGCTTCGATTTCTTAAGATCTGATGAACCCTTGCCCTTAGGGTTCGATCCCTTTAGGTCTTTATAGGAATTGTGAGCCTCAGCACACAGGTCAGCAGCCTCAGCAACTTCCTCAGCTTTAATCAGGTTACGTTCTCTAATGAATGTTCGTATCTGGTGAGGAAGAGCTGTCAGGAACTGGTCAGCAACCATGAAGTCTCTAAGAGATTCATAACTGTGATCAATTCCTGAACTCTATCCAAAAGTCGAACAAACGAGTGTTACCTGTAACTGCTGAAAGTTCTGGCCAGGCTGTAAGGTGGCATACCTGAAATCTTTCCTGTAAGAATTTGTGATTTTTTGATATGCTTTAAGGATTGCCTTCTTCAGTAGGTTATAATTACATATATCCTGCGACAAAGTTGCATAGATATTCAAAGCTGTACCAGAAAATAACATTCCTAACCTGGTAGCCCAGGTGTCAGCAGGCCATTCACAGAGGGTAGCGGTATTTTCAAACCTGATAATGTATGAAGTAATGTCTTCACCCTCTGTGAAGGGAGGTAAATTAGGTGTTGGAATATGTGTACTAGCTGCACGTTGTTCCATTACTCCTTCCTCGAATTGCTGTTGTGAGAAAGTTAACTTTTTATTCTCTAATTAAAGGCGAGCTTTTTCGAGCTCGCGATCCTTTTCTCTCTCTCAACTCATGTTCTCTAGCTCTTTCCTCACGTTCCCTAGCTCTTTCCTCACGATCAAGTCTTATCACGCTATTATTTTTTTTTTTTTTTTTTTTTGTCTTGGCTTTCTCTTTCAATTCTCTCTCTCCTTTTTCTCTCCTGTCTTTCAAGGTTCTCTTTCTCCTTTTTCTCCTGTCTTTCAAGGTTCTCTTTCTCTTTCCTGGATCTTAGCACTAATGAAAGCTTCTAAATTTTTCCCTGTTATTCCTAACTTACTTCCAGCATTCATCCAAAACTGGTATTCATCCATACTTGCAAGAATAACTTTAAACTATCAGGGGAAAATGAAACGGGTATCAAAGAAAACAGAGGGTTCAATTCCTGCTCTGCTCAAACTGTAAATAAACCAGAGGGCTCGATCCCTACTTCAGTTAAACAATATGTATTAATGAAAACGAAGGGTTCTATGCCGGCTCCGAGCAAACAGTATGTAGAATGGGGTCCCTTGACCATCCAATCGTCTTGCCAACAAATCAATCGTGTCCTACGACAGTTCCCTTGATAGTGCTCAATGAAACAAATTGTCACTGGAAAATCTCTGGTCCCTAGAGTCTAATCCTCCAAAGTGTTTCAAGCTCGACAGAAAGGTGGCAGAATTAACTATATAATCCTGCCTGACTTACAATAAATTGAGACTATAACAATCGCCAAATCTTTTAAATACCTGTACTGTAGTCCTACCATAGAGAATGATTACTCATGGCTGGTGGTAAGTCTGTTGTATGCGGCGTTGAAGTTCCATCAGAAGATTCCAGGTTCGAATCCTGGCAAGGATTCGAACACTTGTGAAGGCTTACTCAGCCCTGTAACAACTTCAGTCAGTATTACTGAGGCTGGCTCCTCCTCAGGAAAATTAATGCATAGAAAAAGAACAAAACCTGACAAACAAACACTTTATTATTTAGAAAATATAAAAATATAAAACTTAAATTTTAAATATTTATCCTACCTTACAGAAAATGAAATATGAAAAATATAAAAGATATCTGAATTCAACACTAATATATATAAAACTTGGTGTCTGGTGTTGGTGACACTGCATGTTGTTGAAATCGTAGCCATTGCTGATGATGTGGGGGGGGGGGGGTCGCAGGTTTTGGTGACAACCAACCGGCTCGTTCTTCAGAGTATAGCTGTAAATAATCTATCCAGATGACAGGAAAGCAGGTTTTTTACCGCTGCAATGATGAGGGGTTACGTCCTGCAACTTCATACATGTGCACAGGTAAGTAGATAAAACATGGGACGTCTCAGGACGTTAGTCCGTCTCCTTCAATTCTACTCATTGGTTGGCAAGTGACCCATTCTGTCATTCCAAGAGTAGTGCTGGGAGCTGTGAGTCGAGTGATCACTGTTTGGCCGGAGCCCCACACGTCACCTTTCTGGGGGGGGGGGGGGGGAGAGGGAGGGGAAGGGATAGCGGGAGCTAGACTGACCCTACCTTAAAAAGCAGCCAGCAATCAAGCTATCACTTTCGGGGGGGGAAGGGGGGGAATAGCGGGAGCTGGACTTAGCCTACCTTAACAAGTAGCCAGCAATGAAACTATTGTTACTATATACTCCCTCGCTACTCCTATCTATTGAACTTTTCCCTCACACCCCCTTATTACACGCTCCCCTTCCCGCCTCGCTTCACAGTCTGACTTCACCAATTAACCTCTAACTCCTTTCCATTCTGGAAGACCAGAAAGGTTTATTCAATGGTTTTATCCTTCCAAATCCCCCTCAATTCCATTTATCAGGGGTTGTCGTGTTGTTGTCTCCTGACCTGGTCTGCTGACTCAGCCAGTTTTAAAACAGAGGGAAGTAAACGCCACCTACAACCTGACTTTCCTCGAGATTATAGATATATTTGGAGTTTTCTGCTATGATTCTCACTGTACACTGGTCAGCTGAATATAGGTCAGCTACTAAAATATTAACCTTGACTGTTTAACTATTCACATCTTTCCAACGACTGCACTGAGGGATAACCGTCCTATAGTCTTGGAGTTTTGTACTGTTGATTTGACGATGTCTCCTGTGTTTCCCTCTGGTTAGCACTGGTACAGGTGATATGATGGTGGTGCAGATATGATGCTACTGTCAACAGATGAACTTCAGTGAAGATGAGAATTTCACTTCACTAGTTATGCATCTGGCAGTAGCTACTGTTTGGATGCCGGTCAGCCATGTTTAAATGCTCAAATCTTTCCCTCGTTTGGCACTGAGGGGAGAAAAGTCCTACAGACCTGTCATTTCCTTGGAGTTTAGTTGATCAGGTTTTCTGCCATGTTGTCTTCCCGTTGAACACTGGTGCAGTTGATATGGAGGTCAGTTATTTCATTGTAGTGGAAAAAGTCTCGTGTCTGGTTCACGTCTGGCAGCAGGTCTGGTACTTGAATGCTGGTCCCTCTTTTGGTATATTTAGTCCATTTCGTTGTCAGTCAGTTTTTATGTCGCTATAGGTTCCTTGCATGTTGCTGCAGCAGTACTTGCAATTTGACCATCACTGGAGTTCGGATAGGCCCAGGGGACGGCAAGATATAGGAGCAGCCTTGTTGCTGCTTGCTGCCACATGCCATTTCTATTATATAGCTACAAGGTTACATTACCAAGCGGTAAGAAGACAGTTTATTTAAGGAGGTTAAATAGCTTCAAGTGGTATATGTAGTGGCCATGGATAAGTCCTGCAGGCCCTCTTATCAGATGTACTACATTGAGAATGGGTCCCCTGTTGGAAGCGAGCGTGGTGCTGTTGCTGGTGTGCCCGCTGATGAGCCTCACATGCTCATTAATCAGTGTCGCTTCGTTCAGGTTCCCAGTCGCCAGAAGACTCGCTTCCACGAGACGCCAGCATTTTGTTTCCTTGTTCCATACATATGAAGAATCAGGCCTGTATTTTGCCTGAACTTTCCTTTTTTTTGGAGGGGGGCTACTCAATTCATCATACTCAATAAAAATTATTTTCCCCTTCCTGATTTTGGCTTTAACTTTTTTTCATTCTTTGGGTCTCATCTTCACTATCAGGCCTCTTGTACTTCAAAGAACTTGTCAGATGGAATTTGTTTCTTGGATGTTTCTGGCTTCTTTGATGTTTCTGGCTTCTTGGATGTTTCTGGCTTCTTGATACATTTACGCTTATTTAATTTCCTCCTCAGTGCTCTTTCTGCCTTCTCTGATCCGAGGAGCTTGCGCCTGGGCAATGGAGTTAATTTATACCACTCTGTGATTGGATACACTTCGAAACAGTCCTCTTGTTTTTTAAAAATGTAATGGTCTTCTGTCAGTCCTCTCAAATAATTACCTCTATATCTTTTCACATTCTTCCGTCCAACACTGAGAATCACTTGCTTATCCTCAAGTCTAGCTTCTCTCAGCTCAGGGCAAAACTGTGAGCCACAATCAATTTTGAGAGTCCTGTCTTGGTTAGATATTTTTAGCTTGTTATTTACATCCCCTTTATTCCCGTTTTCTATATATATACCTGTCATATTATCCCTAATTCTACATCTTCCTAGTGTATATCCAGGGCCCTCAGTCTCCACGTAAGAAAGATTTCGGATACATGGGATAATCTTTGTCATCCTCTGTACGTTTTCAAGCACATTTATATCAGTTCTGTAATATGCCTAAGCAACCTAAACATCTTAGATCCCATGACTTCTGTAACCTGGGGTACCTTAGTTGAAGTAGCCCAATAGTCCTGAATGCATAGGTATGGAAAAAATACCCATATACAACAGAATACCTATGAACCTCGTTATTTCTTCAGAATCGGTTCGAAAAGTACTATGTATTTTTTTTCCTGTCATAGTCAAAGGAGAGTGGAGTTCAGACAAATCGAAGGAGTCAGTCGAAGCCCCGGTACCTGAAGCGGGTGAGGAAACAGCACCAGCAAGAGGTACAGGGGCATCAGGAGTGTCCGAAGAGTGGTCTAAACACAAGGCAGGGTCAGAATGGGGTGCGGTATCAAGAAGGGGCCCGGGGGTAGTGGGTTCATGGACTAGGGCTGCCATGGTTAGGTTACTCCTTTGCTTTTTGTTTTTAAGAAAATAAAAGAGAAGAAAAGAAAATAAAAAGAAAAAAAAGGGGGGAGTGGGGAGGAATAGTTCCCAGGAGGAATGAAAGGGCCGGAAATCTCCCTCCGCTCCCAAGAGGACCTAGTAGCGCAGATGCAGCATGGAACCCGTGGCATACCCTACCCTTCATGCCAGTAAACCAGCAATCCGGGATAGCAACCTCACATCTGCCGAGCTACCTTGGTGGACAAAAGAGAGGGCGGCTGGATATCTGCCACAAAGCATACCTCCTTCGGCCACCACCCCCGGAATCCGAAAGGTGGCTTCCAGAGATACACCCGTCGCCCGAAAGACACCCAAAGCTACTCCGGGATACCGGAGAGGGATCGGGACATCCCCAGGCAATCCAGATTCCACGGCAAACTACGCCACCGCCAAGAACCTCAACGGAATGGGATGGACCCCGGTGTCCTTTCCCCTACCTAGGAACTAGCTCGCCTGTGGGAGAAATCCCGAAGGCCAAAAAGAGGAAGGGCAAAAGGGAGGGGTGAGGATGAGGAATGGAGAAAGGGGAGGATGGGATAGGGGAGGGGAGAATGGGGGGTAATTAGGTTCGGTCTGAGGAGGAAGACCGACAGGGCTAATTCCTCAGACCAAGAGCCTCTTCACCACGCCAAGGAGCCCTCCTTGAAGAGGTTCTGTTCCTAAGCGTTTTATATTGTAACCTTCTATTTTGACCTCGTCGTCAGTCACCGTATCATCCAACCAGGATTCAGAGATGGTTATAACTGCCGCCCTAATTTTGTTAGCTAGAATCCTAATCTCTGCCAATTTAGGAAGAAGTGATCTTGCATTGACATGAATGAAGTGAAGGCCTGTTTTCATAAAACAATTATAATCATCAATATATGGCAATGGGTCATTTGTATTAAAATTAGGTAAATCATGTCATCATTGCTAAAGGGTAACTGTGCCAAAGTGCATTTGTTACACACAAAATGAAGTCTGGCACCGTTACTATAATTGTACATACATCCATCATGCACCCACCCCTTACACATTTTACATAAGGTGCCTTTACTGTTTTCATGCGTACTTTAGTACAGTGTATGTACCTGTTTGGTGGTGTTTGAGATGATAATGGCTGTATTGTCTCACATTGACATATGTATACATTACATATGGGGTTAAGGTTATCATTCCTAGCTACTAGACCGTCATTATCACCGTCATTTATCTGTCTGTTTTGCCTCTGCACAATAGTTTGAGGTCCTGGATTAATTTGGATATCACCACTTATGAGCGCTACAATAAGAGCTGTGTGCCACTGTTTTTGTTTGGGTATGCGGTGTTGCCATACCTTGCGGCGATAGTGACATTTACTTTCCTGGTAGGATAGCAACTGTTGGGCTTTTACTGTCCAGGGCGCTGTTACTCCATTCACCTTTTCCAGCCCCCATGACTGATTTCTTGCTTTATGGAATTGAAGGAGAAAGATAAATATAATTATGGCAGCCTGTACCCCCCTAATGCCTGCCGTTTTCACTCTTCGCTCTTTTACTCATATACAATAATATTTATTTCTATTTTCCAGTCACGTAGTACACTTAGTATCTGCTTTAGCAATCACCACTGGATTACTAGTAAATTTTCTTCAAAACCCTCTTCACTGCTCACTTTAACCTTAACTTCACACACCCCTTACAGTTAACCCCTGTGAAGGCTTACTCAGCCCTGTAACAACGTCAGTCAGTATTACTAAGGCTGGCTCCTCCTCAGGAAAATTAATGCATAGAAAAAGAAAAACTGACAAACATAAACTTTATTATTTAGAAAATATAAAACACTTAAATATGAAATATTGATCCTACCTTAAAGAAAATGAAAAATGTAAATGATATCTGAATTCAACGCTAATATATATAAAACTTGGGTGTCTGATGTTGGTGACATTGTTGAAATCGTAGCCATTGCTGATGTGGGGGGGGGGGGTCGCAGGTGTTGGTGACAACCCACCGGCTCGTTCTTCAGAGTATAGACGTAAATAATCAATCCAGATGACAGGAAAGCAGGTTTTTTACCGCTGCAATGATGAGGGGTTACGTCCTGCAACTTCATACATGTGCACAGGTAAGTAGATAAAACCTGGGACGTCTCAGGACGTTAGTCAGTCTCCTTCAATTCTACTTGTTGGTTGGCAGGTGACCCATTCTGTCATTCCAAGAGTAGTGCTGGGAGCTGTGAGTCGAGTGATTACTGTTTGGCCGGAGCCCCACACGTCACCTTTCCGGGGGGGGGGAAGAGGGAGGGGAAGGGATAGCCGGAGCTAGACTGACCCTACCTTAACAAGCAGCTGGCAATCAAACTATCACTTTTGGGGGGGGGGAAAGGGGGGGAATACCTGGAGCTGGACTTACCCTAACTTAACAAGTAGCCGGCAGTGAAACTATTGTTACTATATACTCCCTCGCTACTCCTATCTATTGAACTTTAACCTCACACTCACCCATACCAAGACTTCTAGTCAAGGAGTGTAAGAATAGGCGAGGAAAAAGTTCTGACACGTGGAAGTTGCGTAAGACAAATCTTCTGACAGTCACGACTTAACCAGTCAGAGAAATAATTGGATGAACCATTGATATACACAATATGGAACTTAAACAAGATGGGTCCTACACAGATGACAGCAAGGAAATGAGTGAGCTACTCAAGTCCCAATATGACTCAGTTTTTAGCAAGCCGCTAACCAGACTGAGAGTCGAAGATCAAAATGAATTTTTTATGAGAGCCACAAAATTTGATTAACACAAGCCTATCCGATGTTATCCTGACGCCAAATGACTTCGAACAGGCGATAAATGACATGCCCATGCACTCTGCCCCAGGGCCAGACTCATGGAACTCTGTGTTCATCAAGAACTGCAAGAAGCCCCTATCACGAGCCTTTTCCATCCTATGGAGAGGGAGCATGAACACGGGGGTCGTCCCTCAGTTACTAAAAACAACAGACATAGCCCCACTCCACAAAGGGGGCAGTAAAGCAACAGCAAAGAACTACAGACCAATAGCACTAACATCCCATATCATAAAAATCTTTGAAAGGGTCCTAAGAAGCAAGATCACCACCCATCTAGAAACCCATCAATTACACAACCCAGGGCAACATGGGTTTAGAACAGGTCGCTCCTGTCTGTCTCAACTACTGGATCACTACGACAAGGTCCTAAATGCACTAGAAGACAAAAAGAATGCAGATGTAATATATACAGACTTTGCAAAAGCCTTCGACAAGTGTGACCATGGCGTAATAGCGCACAAAATGCGCGCTACCTGGAGTTTACCTGGAGAGAGTTTCGGGGGTCAACGCCCCCGCGGCCCGGTCTGTGACCAGGCCTCCTGGTGGATCAGCGCCTGATCAACCAGGCTGTTGCTGCTGGCTGCACGCAAACCAACGTACGAGCCACAGCCCGGCTGATCAGGAACTGACTTTAGGTGCTTGTCCAGTGCCAGCTTGAAGACTGCCAGGGGTCTGTTGGTAATCCCCCTTATGTGTGCTGGGAGGCAGTTGAACAGTCTCGGGCCCCTGACACTTATTGTATGGTCTCTTAACGTGCTAGTGACACCCCTGCTTTTCATTGGGGGGATGGTGCATCGTCTGCCAAGTCTTTTGCTTTCGTAGTGAGTGATTTTCGTGTGCAAGTTCGGTACTAGTCCCTCTAGGATTTTCCAGGTGTATATAATCATGTATCTCTCCCTCCTGCGTTCCAGGGAATACAGGTTTAGAAACCTCAAGCGCTCCCAGTAATTGAGGTGTTTTATCTCCTTTACGCGCGCCGTGAAAGTTCTCTGTACATTTTCTAGGTCGGCAATTTCACCTGCCTTGAAAGGTGCTGTTAGAGTGCAGCAATATTCCAGCCTAGATAGAACAAGTGACCTGAAGAGTGTCATCATGGGCTTGGCCTCCCTAGTTTTGAAGGTTCTCATTATCCATCCTGTCATTTTTCTAGCAGATGCGATTGATACAATGTTATGGTCCTTGAAGGTGAGATCCTCCGACATAATCACTCCCAGGTCTTTGACGTTGGTGTTTCGCTCTATTTTGTGGCCAGAATTTGTTTTGTACTCTGATGAAGATTTAATTTCCTCATGTTTACCATATCTGAGTAATTGAAATTTCTCATCGTTGAACTTCATATTGTTTTCTGCAGCCCACTGAAAGATTTGGTTGATGTCCGCCTGGACCCTTGCAGTGTCTGCAATGGAAGACACTGTCATGCAGATTCGGGTGTCATCTGCAAAGGAAGACACGGTGCTGTGGCTGACATCCTTGTCTATGTCGGATATGAGGATGAGGAACAAGATGGGAGCTAGTACTGTGCCTTGTGGAACAGAGCTTTTCACCGTAGCTGCCTCGGACTTTACTCTGTTGACGACTACTCTCTGTGTTCTGTTAGTGAGGAAATTATAGATCCATCGACCGACTTTTCCTGTTATTCCTTTAGCGCGCATTTTGTGCGCTATTACACCATGGTCACACTTGTCGAAGGCTTTTGCAAAGTCTGTATATATTACATCTGCATTCTTTTTGTCTTCTTGTGCATTTAGGACCTTGTCGTAGTGATCCAGTAGTTGAGACAGACAGGAGCGACCTGTTCTAAACCCATGTTGCCCTGGGTTGTGTAACTGATGGGTTTCTAGATGGGTGGTGATCTTGCTTCTTAGGACCCTTTCAAAGATTTTTATGATATGGGATGTTAGTGCTATTGGTCTGTAGTTCTTTGCTGTTGCTTTACTGCCCCCTTTGTGGAGTGGGGCTATGTCTGTTGTTTTTAGTAACTGAGGGACGACCCCCGTGTCCATGCTCCCTCTCCATAGGATGGAAAAGGCTCGTGATAGGGGCTTCTTGCAGTTCTTGATGAACACAGAGTTCCATGAGTCTGGCCCTGGGGCAGAGTGCATGGGCATGTCATTTATCGCCTGTTCGAAGTCATTTGGCGTCAGAATAACATCGGATAGGCTTGTGTTAATCAAATTTTGTGGCTCTCTCATAAAAAATTCATTTTGATCTTCGACTCTGTCTGGTTAGCGACTTGCTAGAAACTGAGTCATATTGGGACTTGAGTAGCTCACTCATTTCCTTGCTGTCATCTGTGTAGGACCCATCTTGTTTAAGTAGGGGCCCAATACTGGACGTTGTTCTCGATTTTGATTTGGCATAGGAGAAGAAATACTTTGGGTTTCTTTCGATTTCATTTATGGCTTTTAGTTCTTCCCGCGATTCCTGACTCCTAAAGGATTCTTTTAGCTTAAGTTCGATGCTTGCTATTTCTCTGACCAGTGTCTCCCTGCGCATTTCAGATATATTGACCTCTTTTAGCCGCTTTATTCTTTTCCGTCGCCTGTAAAGGGAGCGCCTGTCTCTTTCTATTTTACATCTACTCCTCCTTTTTCTTACAGGAATAAGCCTTGTGCATACATCGAGTGTCACCGAGTTAATCTGTTCTAGGCATAAGTTTGGGTCTGTGTTGCTTAGTATATCTTCCCAGCTTATATCGGTTAGGACTTGGTTTACTTGGTCCCACTTTATGTTTTTGTTATTGAAGTTGAATTTGGTGAATAAAGGAATAACAGGAAAAGTCGGTCGATGGATCTATAATTTCCTCACTAACAGAACACAGAGAGTAGTCGTCAACAGAGTTAAGTCCGAGGCAGCTACGGTGAAAAGCTCTGTTCCACAAGGCACAGTACTAGCTCCCATCTTGTTCCTCATCCTCATATCCGACATAAACAAGGATGTCAGCCACAGCACCGTGTCTTCCTTTGCAGATGACACCCGAATCTGCATGACAGTGTCTTCCATTGCAGACACTGCAAGGCTCCAGGCGGACATCAACCAAATCTTTCAGTGGGCTGCAGAAAACAATATGAAGTTCAACGATGAGAAATTTCAATTACTCAGATATGGTAAACATGAGGAAATTAAATCTTCATCAGAGTACAAAACAAATTCTGGCCACAAAATAGAGCGAAACACCAACGTCAAAGACCTGGGAGTGATTATGTCGGAGGATCTCACCTTCAAGGACCATAACATTGTATCAATCGCATCTGCTAGAAAAATGACAGGATGGAAAATGAGAACCTTCAAAACTAGGGAGGCCAAGCCCATGATGACACTCTTCAGGTCACTTGTTCTATCTAGGCTGGAATATTGCTGCACTCTAACAGCACCTTTCAAGGCAGGTGAAATTGCCGACCTAGAAAATGTACAGAGAACTTTCACGGCGCGCATAACGGAGATAAAACACCTCAATTACTGGGAGCGCTTGAGGTTTCTAAACCTGTATTCCCTGGAACGCAGGAGGGAGAGATACATGATTATATACACCTGGAAAATCCTAGAGGGACTAGTACCGAACTTGCACACGAAAATCACTCCCTACGAAAGCAAAAGACTTGGCAGACGATGCACCATCCCCCCAATGAAAAGCAGGGGTGTCACTAGCACGTTAAGAGACCATACAATAAGTGTCAGGGGCCCGAGACTGTTCAACTGCCTCCCAGCACACATAAGGGGGATTACCAACAGACCCCTGGCAGTCTTCAAGCTGGCACTGGACAAGCACCTAAAGTCAGTTCCTGATCAGCCGGGCTGTGGCTCGTACGTTGGTTTGCGTGCAGCCAGCAGCAACAGCCTGGTTGATCAGGCGCTGATCCACCAGAAGGCCTGGTCACAGACCGGGCCGCGGGGGCGTTGACCCCCGAAACTCTCTCCAGGTAAACTCCAGGTAAAAGCTTGGAGTGCCAATGTCCACCTCAAGAGGCGACTGTTGGTTCCCTTAAAAGTTTCTAGGTATATCAAAGGTTTGTGATCTGTTTCTAAAATGAATTCCTTTCCCAGTAGATAAAATTTAAGCTTGGAGATACCCCACACAAGAGCCAAACATTCCTTTTCTATGGTGGAGTATCTCGTTTCTGCGGGAAGGAGTTTCCGGCTTAGGAAGCATACAGAGAAGGGAGTACCATCATGGTATTGTAGTAACACTGCACCTAAGCCAGTATTGGAGGCATCAGTTCTTAAACAAAATGTTTTATTAATATCTGGAATCTTAAGTATAGGGTCTTTCGAAGATATTTTTAATCTCATTAAACTTTTCCCGAGCTACGTCGGAAAGTTCAAGAGGTTCCTTCTGACTTTTTAAGGAAGTCAGATAAGATGCCTGTAAGATCAGTAAGGTTCGGGATAAACCGTGCATTAAAGTTTACAGAACCAAGAAAGCTACGCATGAGCTTCTTGGTTTTGGGGAATTTAAATTCTAATAAAGCTTTGATCTTACTGGGGAGAGGCTGCAAAGAGTTATTAGAAAGTATCAGTCCAAGATATCTGATCTTGTTATACCCAAGGAAACATTTCTTCGGCTTGGCAGTGAGGCCATGTGAGCGTAAAACTGATGTTAATGTTTGAATATGTTCGCCCCACGTGGATGTCATTACGTAAATGTTATCAAAATAAACTGAAACATTTGGCATATTACCCAAGACCTTTCTCATCAGTCTCACGTAGGTAGCATAGGCAGTTACCAAACCGAAGGGCATAGTTCTATACTGCATCAGTCCTTGGTGAGTAGGAAAAGTGGTGTACTGCTTAGAAGTATCATCTAACATTACTTGATATGCCTGCGCAATATCAATCTCTGAAAAGGAAGAGTCATAAAATTTGTGTAAATCGCTATCTATTAAGGGCATAGGCTTAGCATCCCACCGAGTTATAGCATTAAGGCCTCTGAAGTCAATAGCAAGTCTATATGAATTATCCTCTTTCTTAACCATGACTACTGGTGAGCAATATGCAGATACTGAAGGTTCAATGATCTTTAGTTTTAATAATTTGTCTACCTCTCGGTCAAATGCATCCCTAAGGTGAACTGGGTATAATTTTCGTTTGATAGGATTGTCCGTCACTAAGTCAATCTTATGGACTACCGTGGAGGTAACACCTGGAATATCAGTAAAGACGTCTGAAAAGTTACACATTGAAGTAGTTCATGTCTCTTATGGTCATCCAAAGATTCATTAATATTAACGTTTGTTGCACCCGAGTGGTCAAGAGTCGCCAAGTCATGTAGTTCTCAGTCATAGTCTAAGTTAGAGGTGTCAATTACGCACACTCTACATTCTTCAGTTGTCTTATCAAGTTCACGTGGAAAAAACTAAGTCAAAGTTATTAAGGCAGTTAACCGAATTTCTTCGGTAATATTTCTTAAGGATGTTGATATGATACAGCTTAGGTTTCCCCTTGACTTCTATGAGGTAATCAACTTTCCCACAAATTTTTAATACTTTATATGGACCTTTCCATGCTACTAATAATTTATTTGACTTGATAGGCAAAAGTACAAGAACTTCATCCCCTACTTTAAAACTTCTCTGACTTTTGGAATCAAAATGTTTTGTACTGGTCCATTGGCAAGTTTAAGTTCTTCGAAACTGTCATAGGTCTCCTCAAGCTTGGATCTAAGGTCAAGGAGAAACTGATAAGAAGACTGAACCTCAGCCTTTACGTCCTCATTAGTCCATAAGTCATGAAAGATGGACAATGGACCTCTGGCCTGTCTACCATAGAGAAGTTCAAAAGGTGAAAACCCCAAGGAGTCACTGGGAACTTCCCTCATGGCAAACAAAGCACAGGGTAGGTAACGATGCCACTCCTTAGGTTTAAGGGAGCAAAGTTTCCTTAAAATGGACTTGAGAATCGAATGCTGGCGCTCGATCCTCCCATTACAGCTGGGATGATGGGGTGTGGTGAAGAGAGGATTCCCAGAAGTTGGTAGAGATGTTGCATTAAGTCAGGTGTGAATTGTGTCCCATGGTCAGACAAAATTTCTCTAGGAATGCCCACTCTGGAGAAGATGGACAAACGGGCTTCAGCCACCTCTGCAGTAGTTATGGTCTTTAAGGGTACGGCTTCAGGGAAACTCGAAGCATAATAAGCTAATGTTAATAAATATCTGTTCCCCAGATGAAAGTGGTGATAAAGGACCAACGATGTCAATAGCTACTCTTTCAAAGGGTACCGTAAAGATAGGCATTTTGACCATAGGTACTCGCCTGGTACCTCGGGAGGATGACAGTTGGCAAACTTTACACGATCTACAATAGGTAGAAACCTATTTTAGGCCAAAAATAGGTTTCCCTAATTTTATTTAAGGTTTTACGATGCGAGAAATGTCCGGCCACTGGCAGGTCATGAGCAATTTTAAGAACAGTCTCTCTGCATTGACTTGGAACAACTAAGATGGCATAGTCTATCTCATCTGAATTTAATTTGAATACTGACTTATACAAGATACCTTTTATATATTCAAATTTATATGAAAAGTTTTTCCTTTGGATAACTTTATTTTGTTTAGCGGCATTATGGCAATTCTGAAGAGAAGGGCAATTACGTTGTAAATTGACAAAGAAGTCCTTTGATATATCTAAAGGCTTGAAGTCAGGGAAAATCAAAGGATGGACAGTAGGAGAAGCCTGGGCTTTGGTCTGAGCCCTAGTCAAGACATTTATAGTATCGGAGGTGATATCTTCACTTTCATGTAACAAGTGAACCGGTGATCCTACTACCTCGCTTTCGAGAGTAGCATCACTGGTTTTTAATCCCACATGAATCTCAAGAGACAGTCTCATCTGAACTTTCGAGGGGCTTCTGTGACTCTACAGGAAGAGGATCTGAAAAGCTTATGTCCATCTTTGGTGATGAAAGGTCAACCTCAGAAGGAAGAATGGCACCTTTTACATTACCTATTAGTACGGAGCAAGAAGTGATGGGAGCTAGTACGGCTTCAGACCAACCTGTGAACCATTTAGACCTAATGTAACAACGGATGGTAGGAAAAGTGTCCGTACGGCCCAAGTAGTCTGAAAGTATAGCAGAGGAATGAGTTTCTTTAAGATTAGGGAACAGCTTATCGGAAATGACTATACATGTGCATCCAGTGTCTCGTAAAATGGTAGATACATTAAGTCCATTAACTGTTCCTGAACAGTAGGGTGCTTGGTCATTACAGTCTTTAAAACATCTTCCAACTTTTTGGACCTTCTTAGAAGGACAATCTGGACGTTTGTCCCTTAACACCACACAAATGACAAACAGGAATAAGAAGTCATTATACTTTCCACTAGAGGCTTCGATTTCTTAAGATCTGATGAACCCTTGCCCTTAGGGTTCGATCCCTTTAGGTCTTTATAGGAATTGTGAGCCTCAGCACACAGGTCAGCAGCCTCAGCAACTTCCTCAGCTTTAATCAGGTTACGTTCTCTAATGAATGTTCGTATCTGGTGAGGAAGAGCTGTCAGGAACTGGTCAGCAACCATGAAGTCTCTAAGAGATTCATAACTGTGATCAATTCCTGAACTCTATCCAAAAGTCGAACAAACGAATGTTACCTGTAACTGCTGAAAGCTCTGGCCTGGCTGTAAGGTGGCATACCTGAAATCTTTCCTGTAAGAATTTGTGATTTTTTGATATGCTTTAAGGATTGCCTCCTTCAGTAGGTTATAATTACATATGATATCCTGCGACAAAGTTGGATAGATATTCAAAGCTGTACCAGAAAATAACATTCCTAACCTGGTAGCCCAGGTGTCAGCAGGCCATTCACAGAGGGTAGCGGTATTTTCAAACCTGATAATGTATGAAGTAATGTCTTCACCCTCTGTGAAGGGAGGTAAATTAGGTGTTGGAATATGTGTACTAGCTGCACGTTGTTCCATTACTCCTTCCTCGAATTGCTGTTGTGAGAAAGTTAACTTTTTATTCTCTAATTAAAGGCGAGCTTTTTCGAGCTCGCGATCCTTTTCTCTCTCTCAACTCATGTTCTCTAGCTCTTTCCTCACGTTCTCTAGCTCTTTCCTCACGATCAAGTCTATCACGCTCTTCTTTTTTTTTTTTTTTTTTTTTTTTTTTTTTTTCTTGGCATTTTCTTTCAATTCTCTCTCTCCTTTTTCTCTCCTGTCTTTCAAGGTTCTCTTTCTCCTTTTTCTCCTGTCTTTCAAGGTTCTCTTTCTCTTTCCTGGATCTTAGCACTAATGAAAGCTTCTAAATTTTTCCCTCTTATTCCTAACTTACTTCCAGCATTCATCCAAAACTGGTATTCATCCATACTTGCAAGAATAACTTTAAACTATCAGGGGAAAATGAAACGGGTATCAAAGAAAACGGAGGGTTCAATTCCTGCTCTGCTCAAACTGTAAATAAACCAGAGGGCTCGATCCCTACTACAGTTAAACAATATGTATTAATGAAAACGAAGGGTTCTATGCCGGCTCCGAGCAAACAGTATGTAGAATGGGGTCCCTTGACCATCCAATCGTCTTGCCAACAAATCGATCGTGTCCTACGACAGTTCCCTTGATATAATAGTGCTCAATGAAACAAATTGTCACTGGAAAATCTCTGGTCCCTAGAGTCTAATCCTCCAAAGTGTTTCAAGCTCGACAGAAAGGTGGCAGAATTAACTATATAATCCTGCCTGACTTACAATAAATTGAGACTATAACAATCACCAAATCTTTTAAATACCTGTACTGTAGTCCTACCATAGAGAATGATTACTCATGGCTGGTGGCGTTGAAGTTCCATCAGAAGATTCCAGGTTCGAATCCTGGCAAGGATTCGAACACTTGTGAAGGCTTACTCAGCCCTGTAACAACTTCAGTCAGTATTACTGAGGCTGGCTCCTCCTCAGGAAAATTAATGCATAGAAAAAGAACAAAACCTGACAAACAAACACTTTATTATTTAGAAAATATAAAAATATAAAACTTAAATTTGAAATATTGATCCTACCTTACAGAAAATGAAATATGAAAAATATAAAAGATATCTGAATTCAACGCTAATATATATAAAGCTTGGGTGTCTGGTGTTGGTGACACTGCATGTTGTTGAAATCGTAGCCATTGCTGATGATGTGGGGGGGGGGTCGCAGGTGTTGGTGACAACCCACCAGCTCGTTCTTCAGAGTATAGCCGTAAATAATCAATCCAGATGAGAGGAAAGCAGGTTCTTTACCGCTGCAATGATGAGGGGTTACGTCCTGCAACTTCATACATGTGCACAGGTAAGTAGATAAAACATGGGACGTCTCAGGACGTTAGCCCGTCTCCTTCAATTCTACTCATTGGTTGGCAAGTGACCCATTCTGTCATTCCAAGGGTAGTGCTGGGAGCTGAGAGTCGAGTGATTACTGTTTGGCCGGAGCCCCACACGTCACCTTTCTGGGGGGGGGAGAGGGAGGGGAAGGGATAGCGGGAGCTAGACTGACCCTACCTTAACAAGCAGCCAGCAATCAAGCTATCACTTTCGGGGGGGGGGGATAGCGGGAGCTGGACTTAGCCTACCTTAACAAGTAGCCAGCAATGAAACTATTGTTACTATATACTCCCTCGCTACTCCTATCTATTGAACTTTTCCCTCACACCCCCTTATTACACGCTCCCCTTCCCGCCTCGCTTCACAGTCTGACTTCACCAATTAACCTCTAACTCCTTTCCATTCTGGAAGACCAGAAAGGTTTAATCAATGGTTTTATCCTTCCAAATCCCCCTCAATTCCATTTATCGGGGGTTGTGTTGTTGTCTCCTGACCTGGTCTGCTGACTCAGCCAGTTTTAAAACAGAGGGAAGTAAACGCCACCTACAACCTGACTTTCCTCGAGATTATAGATATATTTGGAGTTTTCTGCTATGATTCTCACTGTACACTGGTCTGCTGAATATAGGTCAGCTACTAAAACATTAACCTTGACTGTTTAACTATTCACATCTTTCCCACGACTGCACTGAGGGATAACCGTCCTACAGTCTTGGAGTTTTGTACTGTTGATTTGACGATGTCTCCTGTGTTTCCCTCTGGTTAGCACTGGTACAGGTGATATGATGGTGGTGCAGATATGATGCTACTGTCAACAGATGAACGTCAGTGAAGATGAGAATTTCACTTCACTAGTTATGCATCTGGCAGTAGCTACTGTTTGGATGCCGGTCAGCCATGTTTAAATGCTCAAATCTTTCCCTCGTTTGGCACTGAGGGGAAAAAAGTCCTACAGACCTCTCATTTCCTTGGAGTTTAGTTGATCAGGTTTTCTGCCATGTTGTCTTCCCGTTGAACACTGGTACAGTTGATATGGAGGTCAGTTATTTCATTGTAGTGGAAAAAGTCTCGTGTCTGGTTCACGTCTGGCAGCAGGTCTGGCACTTGAATGCTGGTCCCTCTTTTGGTATATTTAGTCCATTTCGTTGTCAGTCAGTTTTTATGTCGCTATAGGTTCCTTGCATGTTGCTGCAGCAGTACTTGCAATTTGACCATCACTGGAGTTCGGATAGGCCCAGGGGACGGCAAGATATAGGAGCAGCCTTGTTGCTGCTTGCTGCCACATGCCATTTCTATTATATAGCTACAAGGTTACATTACCAAGCGGTAAGAAGACAGTTTATTTAAGGAGGTTAAATAGCTTCAAGTGGTATATGTAGTGGCCATGGATAACAGTCCTGCAGGCCCTCTTATCAGATGTACTACATTGAGAATGGGTCCCCTGTTGGAAGCGAGCGTGGTGCTGTTGCTGGTGTGCCCGCTGATGAGCCTCACATGCTCATTAATCAGTGTCGCTTCGTTCAGGTTCCCAGTCACCAGAAGACTCACTTCCACGAGACGCCAGCATTTTGTTTCCTTGTTCCATACATATGAAGAATCAGGCCTGTATTTGGCCTGAACTTTCCTTTTTTTTGGAGGGGGGCTACTCAATTCATCATACTCAGTAAAACTTCCTTTTCCCTTCCTGATTTTGGCTTTAACTTTTTTTTTTTCTTTGGGTCACATCTTCACTATCAGGCCTCTTGTACTTCAAAGAACTTGTCAGATGGAACTTGCTTCTTTGATGTTTCTGGCTTCTTGGATGTTTCTGGCTTCTTGGATGTTTCTGGCTTCTTGATACATTTACGCTTATTTAATTTCCTCCTCAGTGCTCTTTCTGCCTTCTCTGATCCGAGGAGCTTGCGCCTGGGCACTGGAGTTAATTTATACCACTCTGTGATTGGATACACTTTGAAACAATCCTCTCGTTTTTTAAAAATGTAATGGTCTTCTGACAGTCCTCTCAAATTACCTCTATATCTTTTCACATTCTTCCGTCCAACACTGAGAATCACTTGCTTATCCTCAAGTCTAGCTTCTCTCAGCTCAGGGCAAAACTGTGAGCCACAATCAATTTTGAGAGTCCTGTCTTGGTTAGATATTTTTAGCACGTTATTTACATCCCCTTTATTCCCGTTTTCTATATATATACCTCAGTCATATTATCCTTAATTCTACATCTTCCTAGTGTATATCCAGGGCCCTCAGTCTCCACGTAAGAAAGATTTCGGATACATGGGATCATCTTTGTCATCCTCTGTACGTTTTCAAGCACATTTATATCAGTTCTGTAATATGCCTAAGCAACCTAAACATCTTAGATCCCATGGCTTCTGTAACCTGGGGTACCTTAGTTGAAGTAGCCCAATAGTCCTGAATGCATAGGTGTGGAAAAAATACCCATATACAACAGAATACCTATGAACCTCGTTATTTCTTCAGAATCGGTTCGAAAAGTACTATGTATTTTTTTTCCTGTCATACAGATAAGTTTGAAATGAGATGTGGTCTATCATGTCTGTAGTAAAAAAAAAAAAAACTAATGTAATCATATATACACCTAATTGTATACAGGCAAAGGGTCATTGTGGATGTCAACCTTGTCCCAGTAGGTTTGAGCTTTAGAAGCAAGCTCATCATGATCTTCACCAGGGTACTCCTCGATCACAATACCTTTCTTTTTCTTGTCCAGTTTTGGCTTTTTGGATGGTCTATCTTCCTCATCACCACTTGACACTTCAATATCTGGTGGCAAGTATTCATCACCACTGTCAAGCAATTCCAGGTCATCTGGCTCTGGATCTGAGTCATTCTCCTCCAGAACGCAGACATATTTGGACTTTGGAGGACTCTCCATAAAACAATTTTTCATTGATCTGGAAGGACAATAAAAACGATCTGTAAACACCCAGACCACTACAGAATTCATATATGCATTACAAAATTTGTTATAAATATTTATTGAAATTTAAAATGGGGCCTGAAGTGGCAAGAACAATTCTTTTCGGTTGTTTTTTGTTGCACTTTTTCATTTCCATGGTACAAATGAAAAGTGCAACAAGGGTATAAGTGCCACTCGATGAAAAAGACGTCTCTTGGTGATGCCAAGCTAGAAGTGTTTACATTTTGGTCTCTCGACCAAGGGGAAGTGAGAAGACGCCATCACCATTTAGCTGGAGTGACTCGGGGAAGGCTTGATTACCTGGAGTTTACCTGGAGAGAGTTTCGGGGGTCAACGCCCCCGCGGCCCGGTCTGTGACCAGGCCTCCTGGTGGATCAGCGCCTGATCAACCAGGCTGTTGCTGCTGGCTGCACGCAAACCAACGTACGAGCCACAGCCCGGCTGATCAGGAACTGTCTTTAGGTGCTTGTCCAGTGCCAGCTTGAAGACTGCCAGGGGTCTGTTGGTAATCCCCCTTATGTGTGCTGGGAGGCAGTTGAACAGTCTCGGGCCCCTGACACTTATTGTATGGTCTCTTAACGTGCTAGTGACACCCCTGCTTTTCATTGGGGGGATGGTGCATCGTCTGCCAAGTCTTTTGCTTTCGTAGTGAGTGATTTTCGTGTGCAAGTTTGGTACTAGTCCCTCTAGGATTTTCCAGGTGTATATAATCATGTATCTCTCCCTCCTGCGTTCCAGGGAATACAGGTTTAGAAACCTCAAGCGCTCCCAGTAATTGAGGTGTTTTATCTCCGTTATGCGCGCCGTGAAAGTTCTCTGTACATTTTCTAGGTCGGCAATTTCACCTGCCTTGAAAGGTGCTGTTAGAGTGCAGCAATATTCCAGCCTAGATAGAACAAGTGACCTGAAGAGTGTCATCATGGGCTTGGCCTCCCTAGTTTTGAAGGTTCTCATTATCCATCCTGTCATTTTTCTAGCAGATGCGATTGATACAATGTTATGGTCCTTGAAGGTGAGATCCTCCGACATAATCACTCCCAGGTCTTTGACGTTGGTGTTTCGCTCTATTTTGTGGCCAGAATTTGTTTTGTACTCTGATGAAGATTTAATTTCCTCATGTTTACCATATCTGAGTAATTGAAATTTCTCATCGTTGAACTTCATATTGTTTTCTGCAGCCCACTGAAAGATTTGGTTGATGTCCGCCTGGAGCCTTGCAGTGTCTGCAATGGAAGACACTGTCATGCAGATTCGGGTGTCATCTGCAAAGGAAGACACGGTGCTGTGGCTGACATCCTTGTCTATGTCGGATATGAGGATGAGGAACAAGATGGGAGCTAGTACTGTGCCTTGTGGGACAGAGCTTTTCACCGTAGCTGCCTCGGACTTTACTCTGTTGACGACTACTCTCTGTGTTCTGTTAGTGAGGAAATTATAGATCCATCGACCGACTTTTCCTGTTATTCCTTTAGCGCGCATTTTGTGCGCTTATTGCCTTCCATGGTCACCACTTGTCAAGCAATTCCAGGTCATCTGGCTCTGGATCTGAGTCATTCTCCTCCAGAACGCAGACATATTTGGACTTTGGAGGACTCTCCATAAAACAATTTTTCATTGATCTGGAAGGACAATAAAAACGATCTGTAAACACCCAGACCACTACAGAATTCATATATGCATTACAAAATTTGTTATAAATATTTATTGAAATTTAAAATGGGGCCTGAAGTGGCAAGAACAATTCTTTTCGGTTGTTTTTTGTTGCACTTTTTCATTTCCATGGTACAAATGAAAAGTGCAACAAGGGTATAAGTGCCACTCGATGAAAAAGACGTCTCTTGGTGATGCCAAGCTAGAAGTGTTTACATTTTGGTCTCTCGACCAAGGGGAAGTGAGAAGACGCCATCACCATTTAGCTGGAGTGACTCGGGGAAGGCTTGATTGGTCAGAAATAGAGAACAGGAACCCAGATGCGTAGTGGGTGTAAGAGGAATGCGCAAAAAAACAAGCTTTCACGACTGACACCCCTCAAGGAAGGTTCCTTGATGTTGGTGAGGGGCTCTTGATTTAGGGAATTGTATCTGTGCTCCAGTTCCCCGAATTAAGCCTGAATGCTTTCCACATCCCCCCCAGGCGCTGTATGATCCTCTGGGTTTAGCGCTTCCCCCTTGATTATAATAATAATAATAATCACGACTGACAATTGTCAGACGTGCCCCCCCAAAGGGCAAAATTCAGAGGCTCGTCCATGACGATCTGTCCATACCAAGCTGGTGAGAAGGGAAGTGGAGAGACCGCTCGGACAAGAAGTGGTTAGCTTCAAATGCATCTGCCAGGCTAGTCGCCTCCATAGCAGTTGTCACTGAAAGGTCTTCTAAAAATACCGAACTTCTGGTCCAACTGACTCAAGATTCAGTTAGGACCAGTTGCGCTAACACTGAAATTTCCCACCAGTGGACTTGTACCACTTGGTGAAGGTTTCAGATGCGCAGGAAGAGTTCACATGGGACTGACAGAAGTGACTGCCCAGTATAAATTCCCGCCTATATTTGGCATAATACTGATGTGCACCGAGCACAGCCACTTTTACAACATCGTAATTAATGAAATCCTGACTCAAGCTGTAGATTAAAGTTCTTTAATATAGAATCCCATATGAAACAGTACTGCCCAATTCTCGAACCTGATTTTCGAAAGATTTGAAAAACTTGTTCCTGGCAAACCAGAGTTGATCAAAATTACTAAAACTGATAACTTGTTTCATTTGGTCAGTTTGATATTGTAAGCATTCACTAATCTTTGTATCAATCTTAGTTTTCCCATTCTTATATAACTTCTATCCTGGTGTTGTTTTGTTCAACAGTTTTAAGTTCTCTGCACACTTATTTATTATTTTTTTAATAGAATAGGCAGCTTATCTAAGATATATATATATATATATATATATATATATATATATATATATATATATATATATATATATATATATATATATATATATATATATATATATATATATATATATATATATATTAATTATTAGTTCCTAGATCCTTTTGGTTTGAGCTTGTTAAATATTTTTTACATTAATTTCCTGTAATGATTGAGGCTGTTCTTTATTTAACGAGATAATACAGATCTTTTTTTTTTGAGCACTGAAGTCTTGAGTTTTCGTCAAAGCTGTGGAAGGAAGAGGAAGTCTTATGGTAGGTGGCCATGTGTTGTGGTCATCCGGACCACACAACTGAGTGGAGAGAAGTCTAGTCAGCTTGAGAGTACTTCCTCTCGTAGAAGGGATCATTAGACATGCGTCTCCTGGACGTGGTCACCTGTATTATTCTTTTGTTATATGACGAGCTATGAATAGGAATCAGCACTCGTTTGCTTTGTTCTGGTTAGTGGTGATACTTAGTAGGGAAGCAATGTTTCCCATGGGTTGCTAAAAACCAGTTACTCGACTTAGTGAAAGACAGTCTTTGGAGATTTAGATGTCACTAATATGGCCAGGCTGACGGGAGTAGTAATGAGATACAGGCTCGGGAATCTGGTGCACCTTTCTGGCGAGTCTTGACTCCTAGCTTCCGTCCTTGGTCCGCCAGCAAAAGTCTTTCCCGAATGGTCTATGTCCATGTAATACTGGTGGGAAGGAACTTAAGTACATCTTTCTCACCTAGGACTCGCTTAGCTTCAAGGTATCTGCATACCTGACCAACAGACTAAATTATTGTCGCTAAAGTTAGAAACACCAGCTGCCTTGTACCACTTGGTAAAGGTTTTTGACTGGACCCTAACGAAGCCTACACAAGATGGCCCTGGTTGATGCCTGCTCAACTTCGGTAGATATTTGGCCAGTATACTGATGTGCCTCTAGCACAGTAGCCATCACATGGCTGTAATTAGTGAATATCAGGTCACTTGTTCTATCTAGGCTGGAATATTGCTGCACACTAACAGCACCTTTCAAGGCAGGTGAAATTGCCGACCTAGAAAATGTACAGAGAACTTTCACGGCGCGCATAACGGAGATAAAACACCTCAATTATTGGGAGCGCTTGAGGTTCCTAAACCTGTATTCCCTGGAACGCAGGAGGGAGAGATACATGATTATATACACCTGGAAAATCCTAGAGGGACTAGTACCGAACTTGCACACGAAAATCACCCACTACGAAAGCAAAAGACTTGGCAGACGATGCACCATCCCCCCAATGAAAAGCAGGGGTGTCACTAGCACGTTAAGAGACCATACAATAAGTGTCAGGGGCCCGAGACTGTTCAACTGCCTCCCAGCACACATAAGGGGGATTACCAACAGACCCCTGGCAGTCTTCAAGCTGGCACTGGACAAGCACCTAAAGTCAGTTCCGGATCAGCCGGGCTGTGGCTCGTATGTTGGTTTGCGTGCAGCCAGCAGCAACAGCCTGGTTGATCAGGCTCTGATCCACCAGGAGGCCTGGTCTCAGACCGGGCCGCGGGGGCGTTGACCCCCGGAACTCTCTCCAGGTGAACTCCAGGTATCATACAGCACCATATGAACAAATGATGCCCAGTGTTTTAATGGCCATTGCAGAGCTCAAGCCTGTGCCAAGCATTTGTTAATGTTGATAATGTTGATTTATCAACATCCTTCTAAGCATTAACTGCAAAAATGGCAGCCTTAACATTGAACTCTGTTGACTGCAATTAACTAAGTGGAACCAGAGAGGAACCAAGTAGACGCTTTTAACTCACTGGCAGCCGTCCATATAAAGGGAACTTTAGAGCTTGTAAGTTCAAACAGGGGCACAGCCACTTGCGAAAAATTAGGGCAAAACCGGCGGTAGTAACCAGCCATCTCTAGGAACCTCTGTACACCTTTCTTGTCTTGCGGAGCGGGAAAATCCATAGTAGCAAGAATCTTCGCATTGACGGGGGCAACCGTTGCTTGTCCTATATTAAATCCTAGGTATTTTATCCGGGCCAGACCGAACTCACACTTGGCAAGATTGACTGTGAAATGGTGTTCGGCTAGTCTTTTCAACACCAGCCGAATCAGGTGTTGAGGCCAGTCATCGCTGGATACTACCAGATCGTTTAGGTAGGCTTCTCTTCCTTCAAGTCATATGTCAGCCGATTCATAATCCTCTGGAAGGCTTATGAAGGCGTTGCAGAGTCCGAAGTGCATTACCCTGTAGTTAAACAGGCCTCCAGGCACGGTAAAAGAAGTTATTCCTGAGCTCGGGGTGATAAAGGCACCTGATAACCACGCAGGAGGTCCAAATGACTGACATACTTTGCACTGGAGACTGTCTATTAGGTCGTCAACCCTAGGAAGGGGGAATCCATCGGGCACCGTTATGGAATTTACTCTTCCATAGTACACATTCTAAATAAACTGTCCGACTTAGGTACAAGGACACACGGTGAAGCCCAAGGGCTCTCTTAAGAATGTTCAATCAAACCATGATTCAAAAGGAAACTTATTTCATCCCGTAGAGCTTTATTCTTTACCGGGTTGACTCTATACGGAGCTTGTTTAACCGGAGCAGCTCCTTGCACATCCACGTCATGACTTCCCATGGCGCATTGTCGGGGGATATCTCCAAAGAGGCTTCTATAGGTGTAAATCAAGTCTTGGACTTCACTTGCTCTTCCCTCTTCTAAATTACCGAGTTCCCATTATCTCCGAGTTTTTTAATCTTATTTATATTCCATGGGAACAATCTTCCTTACTGGGGTCGCCGCCTTGTGGCCGCACCGCAGCCACAGGGACAAGCCCTTCGTAGCATTTCTTCAGCTGATTTATATGGTAACTATGAGTAACTTTTTCCTTCCTGGTGTTTTTACCACATAATTTCTTTGCTCAGTGTCTTTATCACCTCCATCAGACCCTCGTACTTAGGTTGCAAGGTATGGTCTGGCACCGGCTTTAAAGCTAACACCTTGTCTTCCACTTTCAATGAACGTTCAACAGCTGTCTTGTCATAACGTTGTTTAATTTGATTTTGAGCTCGTATCAGGTGGTCGGCAGCCAATTGCCGAGTAAATACCAAGTGTTCCTGCATTGCCATGGAAGATAGACAAAGGAGGTTCTGCTTTTCCAGACCATACGTGCTTTAGCATTACTAACGGTCCTCTGACTGCATGACCATAAATAAGCTCAAAGGGATTACATCCTAAGCTTTCCTGTTCACACTCTCGTAAGGCGAGGAGGAGGAAAAGAATACCTTCATCCCAGTCTGTTGAGAACTGTTCACAGTATGCCCTCATCATGATCTTGAGGGTTTGGTGAAACCTCTCTGACACCCTGGGTTTGGGGTCCATATGCTGTTGAAACACAGCCTCACGAAAAATCTTTGATCTGAAATTCGTCCCTCGGTCAGATTGAATCTCCTTAGGGAATCCGAACTGTGCAAAGAACCTAAATAAGACTCTTACAATAGCCTTAGCACTAATCTTACATAGGGGCACATCCTCTGGATACCGAGTAGTCGTACCCATTATAGTAAAAAGATATTGGTTGCCAAGCCTAGTTTTTGGGAGGTCCCACAGTGTACTACGAGGCGAGAGAAGGGTTCACCTTCTACGGCAATAGGTAAGAGGGGCACAGGTGGTGGTTTTTGTGCAGGCTTTCCAATGATCTGGCAAATAGCACAGTTTCAGGTACTCAGCCACAGTACTCATCTTAGGCCAGAAAAAATACCAGGCTAATTTTCCTAGTCTTTCTGATTCCAAATGCCCACCCATGGGGCTAGAATTGACCACTTCCAACGCTAACTCCCAAAATCGGACAGGTAAAACCTAAACCTGTTTTAGCTCGAGACGTGGATCAACTGAAGAAGAGGTCCACGGAAATTTCTTCAGGATACCATCAGAGTAATGAAAACATTATTCCATACCTGCAGCTTCTGTCTCAGTATGCACTTGATCTCTTGCCTGTTTCAACGACGGGTCTTCTAGCTGTTCTTTCGACTTTGGGTTGATCATTGGCACTGAACAGAGCCTCCAAACCCCAATCTGAGGACTCATCATCAGTAGTAGGAAGTGGTTCTAAATTTTTAGCCATAGCCTTTGTTATAGCTGTCAGGGGGAATTAAAAAGGACCTTCCTTACACCCTTCAGTGGCGTAAATCGCTCCACAGAACTCTATAACGTAGGGTTCGTAGCAAATTCCTCCTTCCTAGATCATTACCCACCAGTAGATCCACTCTCTTGATGGAGAAACTCCATATCGGAAAGGCCCACTATGGCTTCACCTTGATACGATTCTAGGCTTATGCGTACCTTACGAAGGGGTACTTTTGTGGTGGCGCCACTGTAACCTTCTAGCAGAACATCCAGGTTTATATAGGTGTTATTTAAAGGAAGTACTCCTCTTCTCAGTAAGGTAGCTTCCCGTATCCTGATAGGATACTATGTCTACCATTCGGTCCTCTGTAATTCCAACTTTACCCTGGAAAAAGAAAGAGAGCATGGTCTCCGAAACTGTCAGCAAACATCTCTGAGGAAATTAGGCCATTCGACTTGGAGGTCTTATCCACTTAAGCTCGCTCTTTCTGGGGGTTCCCCTCTTTCCTCAACTTGGAAGAGGTCATCTGTACAGGTAAGGCTTCCAAACCTGACTGCCTACGGTCTCAGTTCAGTTGGAAACATGATCACCTCCATGGCCTGGTTTCTAGCAATAAGAAAAAGTTGATCCTCTTGGTGTATCCATCTCATTATAAGATGGTCTTCCTTTACCATTACCAGGGACGACACTAGTGTAGGCTTTCGCCGAATGAGGTGGTGAGGTCCACTGATCCATTCTCCTAGGAGAGAAGGGCCGACTCTTAGAAGAATATAACGGCTTTTTCTCTACACACTTTTTCCTTTGTCAATTGAGATGTTATCTCGAAGTGATCAGCCAGGGAAGCAGAGGCCAACACATCTGCAGTCTGGTGTTCGATGACAAAGGAGCGTACATCGCCCGTCAGTTATGGAATTCTTCTTTTAAGATAAACTGTATTAGACGCTCTATAGTATCACACCCAGACGACCTTAGCCATCGTTCTAGAGCTGCCACCTTTTGCCGGGCAAATTCTACCCAGGTTTGGCTGGGCAGCCGTTGTAGTGTGTGGAAGGTATGCTGATAGCTTACGGGAAGCAAGTCATGCTCTTTTAAAATGATCTTAACTGCCTTGTAATTTGCATGCTTGTCATAAGGGAGAGCTGCAGTACATGATTGAGCCTTACCCTTGAGAGTGGTGTGAAGGTAGCCCAATGTTCTCGAGGCCATCTCGTCCCTCATGCCTGATTCTCAAATGTGTCGAAGCGTCCAAGTCTGTTTCACAGAACTTGGGCACTAATGAGGCAACCTTGTGCAGGTCAAAGGATGTGGTTTAAAGGCGGACGACTTATTCCTTTCCTCCTCTTTTTTGCCTCTCGAATCAAATGTTTTCCCTCTTGAACTCTTCTTTATACAGCAGGCATTTAGCTTCCAATTGTGTTGTCTGCAATTTTATGAGATGTTTCATTCATTGAAAGTGATTCCTCTTTTGCTCGAACAGAAGTACTGGAGGAGAGGGAGTCGAGTCCCGCTCGACTAAGCTTGGGGCGAGCTCCATCTCGGGTCGTCCTCACATGACCAGGGCTAGTTAAAGGGCTCTCATTACCTGATTCAAGAGGCAAGTTGTCTGGAGGCATAGCATCTGCTCCCAAAGTGAGGCCCTCTAATGAAGTCACCAAATGTGCTACTCCTAGAGACAGGCTCCTTTTAGGGTCTCACCATGTAAGTCTGACATCGGGACAGTGTCAGAGGACTGAGGAAACAATATGTTCTGTATCATAGAACACAGTCCTCGCCGTATAACGATCATTGTAAGAAACTCCCAAATTTCTAGCCACTTGCCAACGTTGTTGTAGCGGCAAAGTCTTTAGTGTATCCGGAATAAAGTCCTTCACCAACTGGGGTATGTCACCATCCATTGTCAAGAAATTCAAACTCCCAGACAGGCCCCGATTTGTTATGGTTCAAAACTTAGTTTTTAGCCAGGTTAGTGTACTCTATAACGAAACACTTCATAGAATAAGAAGGGACTTCCAAACATGGAAATATAAAGCACAAAAAGGAGTTACTCCGTCTTTTCTAGTTTCTTTTTATTTAAGTTTAAATATTTCTTAGATATTCAGAAATGTCTTAAATATCACTTCAACAGAAGCTGTCACATAAATACTAGGTGGAATGTACATCATAGACATCTTCCATTGACTGTCTATACAGTCACTACACTTATTAATGATCAGAGGAATAAGACAATTTCCCCAATGACATTACTTGAAGAAACACCTTCACTGAGTAACACTGACATAAGGTAAATATCACTTAGTTCTATACTCGACACAGGTTGTCGCATCATAATACCGCAGACTTCACTTCAGAATGTACCTCCAGCTGGTTCAGGAGTTTCTACAACACGGTTATCTATCCAAGTGGGACAAGGCAGAGTACTATAGGGACTGCTAAGCCAATGCTCACAGAGTCGGCAGAGAGCGAACTGACTTAACACAGTTAATCCCTATGTGATGTCAACTTGTCAAAGGGGAGAGGGTAGTGCAGACTAAACTACCCTCCAAGGACACACCTTGTTTCAGCTCTTAGCCAGCTGTTGCCTACCTACCTAACACATTAAACAAAATACATATATACACATCATACCCGGGTATAATTGTAATACATATCGCTAAACCAGATATTGTAAACTAGTGGCATCTTTAATTTAGCTAATACTAAAACCCAGAGTATATTATTAAGTGGATACATATACATTCTATACAAGTCAATCTCCAAATGACCTGGTCATAACACTTAAGATTTCAAGTTTACCATAAACCTACAAACAAAAATGATCTCATCCACTTATATTCCAGTCAAGATATTAAGACCAAAAGAGGCATAATTGGATTTTTCCTAAGAGCATAACGAATTTTTAGTCCTGAGTTTCTCTACGAGGAATATGCTTACACCAAACCTCTCCCATTTCCTGCTCTCTGCAGCTATCTTCTCTATTTTCTTGCTAAATGCTTCTAGCTTCCTTCCCCACTCTCTCCCTTTTCGTGAGCTCTGTCACCCAATCTTCCCTCCCAGGTTCATCCACCAGTCCCCCGGTTCTGTCCTCTTGGGCAACCCATTTTTTTTTTGTCAGAGAAAAATGTTTTCATATGGTCGTTTGTGATTGTGTGTGTGTGCGTGCGTGTGCGTGTGCGTGCGTGTGCGTGTGCGTGTGCGTGTGCGTGTGCGTGTGCGCGTGTGTGTGTGTGTGTGTGTGTGTGTGTGTGTGTGTGTGTGTGTGTGTGTGTGTGTGCATTGTGTGCGTGTGCGTGTGCGCGTGTGTGTGTGCGTGTGTGTGTGTGTGTGTGTGTGTGTGTGTGTGTGTGTGTGTGTGTGTGTGTGTGTGTGTGTGTGCGTGCGTGTACTCACCTAGTTGTACTCACCTAGTTGAGGTTGCGGGGGTCGAGTCCGAGCTCCTGGCCCCGCCTCTTCACTGATCGCTACTAGGTCACTCTCCCTGAGCCGTGAGCTTTATCATACCTCTGCTTAAAGCTATGTATGGATCCTGCCTCCACTACATCGCTTCCCAAACTATTCCACTTACTGACTACTCTGTGGCTGAAAAAATACTTCCTAACATCCCTGTGATTCATCTGTGTCTTCAGCTTCCAACTGTGTCCCCTTGTTACTGTGTCCAATCTCTGGAACATCCTGTCTTTGTCCACCTTGTCAATTCCTCGCAGTATTTTGTATGTCGTTATCATGTCCCCCCTATCTCTCCTGTCCTCCAGTGTCGTCAGGTTGATTTCCCTTAACCTCTCCTCGTAAGACATACCTCTTAGCTCTGGGACTAGTCTTGTTGCAAACCTTTGCACCTGTCTCAGTGCCTCTCTGAGTACTGCGTCGGACGAACATTCAGACAAGTTTCGTTCCTTCTTTATCGGCGGCTCCAGCAAGGCGGCACAAGTGTGTTAGTTACCATTTTGTCCTAGGCACATGTCAATTAGACACTAGGCCTGTTGTGTGTGTGTGTAGGTGTGTGTGTTAGTTACCATTTTGTCCTAGGCACATGTCAATTAGACACTAGGCCTGTTGTGTGTGTGTAGGTGTGTGTAGGTGTGTGTGTGTGTGTGTGTGTGTGCATGTGTGTGTGCGTGTGTGTGTGTGTGTGTGTGTGTGTGTGAAAGAAACTGAATAATACGCACACTAGAGGAAACAGAACAGTCACAAGGTTCAGGCACAGTGACAAAAGCCAGAGCATCAGTATATATACATGACCGCAATCTACCTCTGACAACCTCTCACACAACCTGACCTGACCTTACACTTTAGAGAAATCATTTTATTTTGTCCTGTTTGACCAGAGTTTATTAACACATTGTCAAACTTAGAAATCCATCATATAAATTCATAGTGTTACAAACTTTGAATTAAATTTAAAAACTTAAATGTTCAGTAATTTTTGGATTTACTTTCGATTTCTTAGCAGTTTTTATTTAGTAATTTCTTTCGCTTTTTATTATATTTTTAACTTGTTTAAGCTCAGTTATTGATGCCTTAAATTCTCCTCCTGTCTTTTTAATCTTCTATAAATGCCTTTCTTAATGCATATAAGGTGCTGGATCCTGCCTTTCATAAATTTTGGATTATTTTTGGATTTGAATTACCTTCTTGGAAAAACACAATTAGGTATAATCTGGACAGGAGTGAGTCTGGTCTAGCCCAAAATATATGAATTATGATTGAAAAAACTCTAGACATTGAAATAGACTTGTTTATGAAAAACACAAAGAAGAGTGGTAAAATCTCGACTGGAGGTACATTCTGGGCTAGCCTGTTTTATACCTCGGGGTATAAACGGGACTAGTCCAGAATATACTCCGGGGTATAAAATAGGCTAGCCCATTTTAACCCCGGGTATAGTTTGGCGGGAGGTTAATGTGGGCTGCAACACCTGGTCTTGTCCAGTTAGTGATCCGGCATAATCAGAGGTATACATGTATACCACAAGCTTAGTAATATTAGTGCATGTCAAGGGTATTGGTGTGTAGCATTAAATATTAGCTTTTAAAATTTGAAGCCAGTGACAGGTATTGAAAAATTATCAGAAGAAATACTCAAAATTCAATAAAAAAAAAAATGTATTAGGTAAGTTGCCATCACTAAGCGTGAAAGGGGGATCAAGAGCACTTTCTCAGCATTTAGCCTATGGCAACCTAGGAATGCTATTAATTCTCCAGTGTTACTAATCTGAATCATCAGCATGTTCATTAAGACTTTCTAAATAATAGATTAATTTTTAGTGGGACATGAAATGGTACGAAAGTCAAGAGATGAGCTGGTGTAGTGGTGTCGCCAGCACACAGGAGGTGGTGGTTGGTGTCGCCAGCACACAGGTGGTAGTGGTTGGTGTCGCCAGCACACAGGTGGTAGTGGTTGGTGTCGCCAGCACACGGGTGGTAGTGGTTGGTGTCGCCAGCACACGGGTGGTAGTGGTTGGTGTCGCCAGCACACGGGTGGTAGTGGTTGGTGTCGCCAGCACACGGGTGGTAGTGGTTGGTGTCGCCAGCACACGGGTGGTAGTGGTTGGTGTCGCCAGCACACGGGTGGTAGTGGTTGGTGTCGCCAGCACACGGGTGGTAGTGGTTGGTGTCGCCAGCACACGGGTGGTAGTGGTTGGTGTCGCCAGCACACGGGTGGTAGTGGTTGGTGTCGCCAGCACACGGGTGGTAGTGGTTGGTGTCGCCAGCACACGGGTGGTAGTGGTTGGTGTCGCCAGCACACGGGTGGTAGTGGTTGGTGTCGCCAGCACACGGGTGGTAGTGGTTGGTGTCGCCAGCACACGGGTGGTAGTGGTTGGTGTCGCCAGCACACGGGTGGTAGTGGTTGGTGTCGCCAGCACACGGGTGGTAGTGGTTGGTGTCGCCAGCACACGGGTGGTAGTGGTTGGTGTCGCCAGCACACGGGTGGTAGTGGTTGGTGTCGCCAGCACACGGGTGGTAGTGGTTGGTGTCGCCAGCACACGGGTGGTAGTGGTTGGTGTCGCCAGCACACGGGTGGTAGTGGTTGGTGTCGCCAGCACACGGGTGGTAGTGGTTGGTGTCGCCAGCACACGGGTGGTAGTGGTTGGTGTCGCCAGCACACGGGTGGTAGTGGTTGGTGTCGCCAGCACACGGGTGGTAGTGGTTGGTGTCGCCAGCACACGGGTGGTAGTGGTTGGTGTCGCCAGCACACGGGTGGTAGTGGTTGGTGTCGCCAGCACACGGGTGGTAGTGGATGGTGTCGCCAGCACACGGGTGGTAGTGGTTGGTGTCGCCAGCACACGGGTGGTAGTGGTTGGTGTCGCCAGCACACGGGTGGTAGTGGTTGGTGTCGCCAGCACACGGGTGGTAGTGGTTGGTGTCGCCAGCACACGGGTGGTAGTGGTTGGTGTCGCCAGCACACGGGTGGTAGTGGTTGGTGTCGCCAGCACACGGGTGGTAGTGGTTGGTGTCGCCAGCACACGGGTGGTAGTGGTTGGTGTCGCCAGCACACGGGTGGTAGTGGTTGGTGTCGCCAGCTGGAACTGAACTGAAATATAGGTAAGAACCCCAAAGGGGTGGAGCGGGGAAATGAGGATAGTAGAAGAGTAAGTGGGTGAGAGGAAAAGGCGTTAATGGGAGGGATAGTACCAGGGCTTGACCCAGTTGCTAGGTGGTTAGCGTGCTCTGAGATGTGGATAAGGAGCTGGAGAGTCCGTAGTCGCCGGCGATGTTGGATGGCAATGGGAGCTCAGCTGACTGCACCTTTCTGCGTAGTGATGGTCTGGCATGTGACTAGTGGAGACTGGTGAGAGGTGGCAGGGGGAGGGGGGGAGGAGGCAACGGTTATTGGATTGTCGTTATAGCAGTTTCGGATCCGTGAAGGAGCCATTGGGGGTGCAGAAGTTAGGTCGGTGGTGGTGTGCGAGTCTGGGCGTTGTTTTCAGTAGTGGTTATAATGACTGGTGCTTGGGTGAGCTTGATGTCGGCAGGAGGTGGAGAGTCTGGGAAGGTGAATGCAGGCATTTTGTCAAGTCTAAAAAGTTTGTTGCTAGTCGTGTTAAAGGATCCTGGAGATGCCATGTTCTGCATGTGTGCATACAGAAGGATCCTGGAGATGCCATGTTCTGCATGTGTGCATACAGAAGGATCCTGGAGATGCCATGTTCTGCATGTGTGCATACAGAAGGATCCTGGAGATGCCATGTTCTGCATGTGTGCATACAGCAGACAGTATTGGATTTTTGTGGAGTCACAAGCGGGTGGAGAGGTACTGGTGGTGGAGTGTTGGGTTGATTTCAGGAGTTTGGTGATGTCAGCCTGGAATTTGGTGATAGCAGCATAGGTGGGTGATCTGGATGGTGATTTCTTCTGTTCTGCTTCTGTTTTTTTTTTTTTTTTTTTTTTTTTTTTTTTTTTTCTCTCCGTGATTTCTCAGCGAATGGGACACTTAGCAGCGAGTGTGTGGTGGTTGTTTTTTGCAGTTTAAACATTTGAGTGGAGCAGTGGAAGTACATGTCTTGGAGTTGTGGCCTTCAGATCCACAAGTGGAGCAAAGCTTCTTGTCCTTGGTGGGGCAGTCTTTTGTAGAGTGAAGGTATGAGTAGCAGCTCCAGCATTGAGTGATGTATCGTTCACCTTCGATGTGGTTTATGAAGTAGTAGTAGATGGCTAGTCACTCGGCCATAGCTTGGGCAGCCATCATGACGTCGGTAAAGGTGATTTTTAGCATGGATGAGGCCGTGGGAATCTTGGTAATGCTTTCCACTGTAACCCAAGGGTTCTGGTCTTCAACAGATTTCTTGAGATCTTCAGTGGTCTGTGACGTAATCAGTTTGTCCAGTCGTTTCAGAAAAAGTCCTCTTAGCCCTTAAGGCTGGAGAGGACAGGATTCTGTAGCCACGCTCTTCGAGAGTGGACAGGGAAGATGTTTCTCGGCCTCCACATCTTCACAGATGACAATGAAGGATTTATGGAGGGAAAGGATGGTGTTGATCTTGACTTATAAGCCAGCCCCTGACAGCCACAGCAAGGACAAGCTTGGTGGAGCCATTGATCAAACCACTGGATGGTTTGATCTCGACTCTGTTGGAGTAACTCATCTTGAGACAGGTGGACGACGAGGTAGAGGTTCCCCTCCCCAACGGGGATCGCAGGGACACTTCTTGAGGTGAGCGACTGTGTGTTGCTAGTAGCAAGGCCAACAGTGCTGGTGTTTTTTTAGGTTATCTATATGCTCTTAAAATTTTTGTACGTGTGAAGACTAGTTATAAACAACAGACTGCTGTATTAACATCTTAATTCCTCCAAAATGGCTCATAATTCCTTTGTAATCAATTATCTTTCCTTCCGGTGCACATGATAAGGAAGTAAGGTATTTGAACACAACACCTGCAATATATGAACTTCTGTAACTCACGTAGGTGTTTACATGTTTGTATTTAGGTATCTGTAAATACCTTTGTAACTTGTCGTGATTGTGACCAGATCTACCTGGAGTTCATTACCTTTGTAACTTGCTTAGCTATCAAAACTTTGGCATCCAGTCCCTGGGTCCATTATGTACCTCTGTAATCTTTTGACTACCACCCACACTATGGGTATGGGGTGCATAATAAACATATTAACTATTTAGGTAGGGGTTTCTTTAGGTAACTTTCTACACATAATTATATTACAATGATTAATATAATTAAACTTTGTAAGGAGGTTGGACCTTGTGTAGAATTCGTGGCTGGACTTCATTCTTGATAAATATATTATGACAGTACTCGCAGCAGATAACCATGAGACCTAATCAGCCAGGCACTAGTCTCGGGGTGGCTCCAGATGGAACAAAATTTTGAGAAATAATCTTGTGTTAGAATACCAAACCTTAGACGCCAGAGACGCATCCTTGACACCTGCTTCACCAACACCTCTGTTACTCCCAACGAGCTTAGTACGAGTTAGGAAGATAGAATATTGAGATGCATCGCCATCGTATACACTTCACTGAAGACACCCCGTGAACCGAAGTCAGAGCCCCCGACACAGGGTCTCTGTAACGATTATAGCTACCTGTTAAATCACTTGCAGGGCCCTTGCCTTACTGCTGCCAAACCATAGGTCTGTAAATTGTACGAACACACTCCTGGAGGCAGTGCCAGGTCATTTGACAGACCAATGTCTGGACTTTGTTCCTGACAAATGTATCTTTCTCATGCAGATACTGAAACATCCTCAAAAGAAGTTTAAGTTAATATATTAGTGTCCATTTACCTCGGGCTCTCGCTGTCAGTTGAGAAAAGTGATGTGTGGAAGGTGTTGAGGCTGACCTTGTCTTTGAGGAAAATGTGCATGTTAGTCGCTGAGGCTAAGTTGCTAACAAGCCTGGTACATGAAAGAAGACTGATAAAGGGATCCCTTACCCAGTACTTGTCATGGTGTTCCGATATTTGGCGAAGTACAAAGTAGTTGTGCTCAAGAGATTCCTGTGAGAGAATTGATCAAACTGCTTCTAGTATACCGCGTTATAGCAAGCAGTTCAAAGTTCTGAAGTAGTACAAGATTGCTTGTATCTTGAACTAGTACAAGAGGAAGTAACAAGTTGTGCCAAAAAAAAAAGGAACCCGGGTCATTTTCACTTCAATCCTGAGGTCGAGGATGCTGCTGATTTGTATTGTACTGCTGGATTCCACCGCATGACTGCCAGCATACCTGGACACGACAGCTGCTTAATTCTGAATCTCTTCTCTCAGTAGTACACAGGTTTAGTATGCTTGGCAACCTACTTTTGAAGGTATACCTGGGCGATGTGAACCACACTATGGTATTCCGGGTGATGCTGCTACCAGCTCTGTAATATATGTAAAACTCAGGACCAGGAGGCCTTCAGTGTCTACGTCACGACGGTGACATGGCTGTTGTAGTGGACATGCAAGACCTACATTACTACAGGACATAACCAAGTAGTAAGTTAAAGCATCTTTAGCACACATTTGGACCTATAACTTCACGTAGACTATGAAAACCTAAGTAGAACTCTAAAGTACAGTGAAGGCCAAAAAAACGTAATAACACGATTGCAAACAAACCATACCCCGGCCGGGATTGAACCCGCGGTCAAAGAGTCGCGTCGGGCTGGAGTTTCGCGACACTGACCGCGGGTTCAATCCCGGCCGGGGTATGGTTTTGTAGGCCAAAAAACTAGGTGATGGATAGTGTGCTGCACAATCTTTAGTAGACTGAGGATTTTGGATTTTAGTCATCATAGGACTTCTTAATTTATATAATTTCTGAACCTATTTGATAATTTTAAAACATTTAACGTAAATGTCTGAACATTATTACATAGTAAATTTAACTAAAGCTGTACTTTGCCTTGCTGATTATTCTTGTTTACTTGTCACTTTAGTCCTTGTTGACATGTTTAATTTTCTTAAAATTTCAATACATTTCTTCCAAACAGATGACTGGTCATCCAGACTCCGAGCTGCGTATGTGCAAAGGTGTCTCAGCGAGAGGTGAAGACAGTAGTTATGGACCTTGTTAGCTGTGACATTCTGGCCACAAACACCACAAAATTGCCTCCGCTTCCCCGAGACTACACCAATATTTCAACACTTGTACGTGAGCAGACTTTAGACACTGAAATGACATTAGGAAGTGTTCCCGTGTTCACGAGTGCACCGCGAGTCTGGATCTAATCTTAGTTGAAGTACTGTATGTACAATCAATTGTTATCCGCCCAGCTTTGTCTAGTACAATTCCTGATTGTGACAATCATGAGATGGAGTGTTACAATCCACTAACCATGAACTAACATTACATGTTCCTCCGTACTTCATTATCTTAAGGTTCTTGTTCATAGGGTGAATAAAGAATTTTATTATTCAGTCGCTGAGATAATGGTATTACTTATAAAATTAGCATGTTTGTGTTTAGGGTTAATTTAAGGTTTAGAATTAAAGTAACTTGTGTATTTTTTTCTGAGGACAAAATTATGTCCACGTGTGCAACACCAGGACAGCTTTATTGCCTAAACTTTCCGTCTGCGCATCAGGCGTATTCAGTCAAACACTAAAGCTACATTTAAAGTGAAGACAGTGGAAAGGCACACTTGAACAGTCCTTCAGCCTTGAAGTGGAAATATAACAAATTGTTTAGCAGTGGAGTTAATCTCTGTACAAAGATTCCACGACGTTGCTGCCACATTAATTGTATAAAATGACAAAAAAATTAATAGGTGTATGTTGACTGCTGAGGGACTGGATACCCACCTGCCTCTCCACTTCATGGCAGGGACTGGATACCCACCTGCCTCTCCACTTCCACGGTCTCCAGTTTATGGCAGGGACTGGATACCCACCTGCCTCTCCACTTCCATGGTCTCCAGTTTATGGCAGGGACTGGATACCCACCTGCCTCTCCACTTCCATGGTCTCCAGTTTATGGCAGGGACTGGATACCCACCTGCCTCTCCACTTCCACGGTCTCCAGTTTATGGCAGGGACTGGATACCCACCTGCCTCTCCACTTCCATGGTCTCCAGTTTATGGCAGGGACTGGATACCCACCTGCCTCTCCACTTCCATGGTCTCCAGTTTATGGCAGGGACTGGATACCCACCTGCCTCTCCACTTCCATGGTCTCCAGTTTATGGCAGGGACTGGATACCCACCTGCCTCTCCACTTCATGGCAGGGACTGGATACCCACCTGCCTCTCCACTTCCATGGTCTCCAGTTTATGGCAGGGACTGGATACCCACCTGCCTCTCCACTTCCACGGTCTCCAGTTTATGGCAGGGACTGGATACCCACCTGCCTCTCCACTTCCATGGTCTCCAGTTTATGGCAGGGACTGGATACCCACCTGCCTCTCCACTTCCACGGTCTCCAGTTTATGGCAGGGACTGGATACCCACCTGCCTCTCCACTTCCATGGTCTCCAGTTTATGGCAGGGACTGGATACCCACCTGCCTTTCCACTTCCACGGTCTCCAGTTTATGGCAGGGACTGGATACCCACCTGCCTCTCCACTTCATGGCAGGGACTGGATACCCACCTGCCTCTCCACTTCATGGCAGGGACTGGATACCCACCTGCCTCTCCACTTCCATGGCCTCCAGTTTATGGCAGGGACTGGATACCCACCTGCCTCTCCACTTCCACGGTCTCCAGTTTATGGCAGGGACTGGATACCTACCTGCCTCTCCACTTCCACGGTCTCCAGTTTATGGCAGGGACTGGATACCCACCTGCCTCTCCACTTCATGGCAGGGACTGGATACCCACCTGCCTCTCCACTTCCATGGTCTCCAGTTTATGGCAGGGACTGGATACCCACCTGCCTCTCCACTTCCATGGTCTCCAGTTTATGGCAGGGACTGGATACCCACCTGCCTCTCCACTTCCATGGTCTCCAGTTTATGGCAGGGACTGGATACCCACCTGCCTTTCCACTTCCACGGTCTCCAGTTTATGGCAGGGACTGGATACCCACCTGCCTCTCCACTTCCATGGTCTCCAGTTTATGGCAGGGACTGGATACCCACCTGCCTCTCCACTTCCATGGTCTCCAGTTTATGGCAGGGACTGGATACCCACCTGCCTCTCCACTTCTACGGTCTCCAGTTTATGCAGGGACTGGATACCCACCTGCCTCTCCACTTCCATAGTCTCCAGTTTATGACAGGGACTGGATACCCACCTGCCTCTCCACTTCCATGGTCTCCAGTTTATGGCAGGGACTGGATACCCACCTGCCTCTCCACTTCCACGGTCTCCAGTTTATGGCAGGGACTGGATACCCACCTGCCTCTCCACTTCCACGGTCTCCAGTTTATGGCAGGGACTGGATACCCACCTGCCTCTCCACTTCCATGGTCTCCAGTTTATGGCAGGGACTGGATACCCACCTGCCTCTCCACTTCCATGGTCTCCAGTTTATGGCAGGGACTGGATACCCACCTGCCTCTCCACTTCCACGGTCTCCAGTTTATGGCAGGGACTGGATACCCACCTGCCTCTCCACTTCCATGGTCTCCAGTTTATGGCAGGGACTGGATACCCACCTGCCTCTCCACTTCCATGGTCTCCAGTTTATGGCAGGGACTGGATACCCACCTGCCTCTCCACTTCCATGGTCTCCAGTTTATGGCAGGGACTGGATACCCACCTGCCTCTCCACTTCCATGGTCTCCAGTTTATTGCAGGGACTGGATACCCACCTGCCTCTCCACTTCCATGGTCTCCAGTTTATGGCAGGGACTGGATACCCACCTGCCTTTCCACTTCCACGGTCTCCAGTTTATGGCAGGGACTGGATACCCACCTGCCTCTCCACTTCCATGGTCTCCAGTTTATGGCAGGGACTGGATACCCACCTGCCTCTCCACTTCCATGGTCTCCAGTTTATGGCAGGGACTGGATACCCACCTGCCTCTCCACTTCTACGGTCTCCAGTTTATGCAGGGACTGGATACCCACCTGCCTCTCCACTTCCATAGTCTCCAGTTTATGACAGGGACTGGATACCCACCTGCCTCTCCACTTCCATGGTCTCCAGTTTATGGCAGGGACTGGATACCCACCTGCCTCTCCACTTCCACGGTCTCCAGTTTATGGCAGGGACTGGATACCCACCTGCCTCTCCACTTCCACGGTCTCCAGTTTATGGCAGGGACTGGATACCCACCTGCCTCTCCACTTCCACGGTCTCCAGTTTATGGCAGGGACTGGATACCCACCTGCCTCTCCACTTCCATGGTCTCCAGTTTATGGCAGGGACTGGATACCCACCTGCCTCTCCACTTCCATGGTCTCCAGTTTATGGCAGGGACTGGATACCCACCTGCCTCTCCACTTCCACGGTCTCCAGTTTATGGCAGGGACTGGATACCCACCTGCCTCTCCACTTCCATGGTCTCCAGTTTATGGCAGGGACTGGATACCCACCTGCCTCTCCACTTCCATGGTCTCCAGTTTATGGCAGGGACTGGATACCCACCTGCCTCTCCACTTCCATGGTCTCCAGTTTATGGCAGGGACTGGATACCCACCTGCCTCTCCACTTCCATGGTCTCCAGTTTATGGCAGGGACTGGATACCCACCTGCCTCTCCACTTCCATGGGCTCCAGTTTATGGCAGGGACTGGATACCCACCTGCCTCTCCACTTCTACAGTCTCCAGTTTATGGCAGGGACTGGATACCCACCTGCCTCTCCACTTCCATGGGCTCCAGTTTATGGCAGGGACTGGATACCCACCTGCCTCTCCACTTCTACAGTCTCCAGTTTATGGCAGGGACTGGATACCCACCTGCCTCTCCACTTCCATGGGCTCCAGTTTATGGCAGGGACTGGATACCCACCTGCCTCTCCACTTCATGGCAGGGACTGGATACCCACCTGCCTCTCCACTTCCATGGCCTCCAGTTTATGGCAGGGACTGGATACCCACCTGCCTTTCCACTTCCACGGTCTCCAGTTTATGGCAGGGACTGGATACCCACCTGCCTCTCCACTTCCACGGTCTCCAGTTTATGGCAGGGACTGGATACCCACCTGCCTCTCCACTTCATGACAGGGACTGGATACCCACCTGCCTCTCCACTTCCATGGTCTCCAGTTTATGGCAGGGACTGGATACCCACCTGCCTCTCCACTTCCATGGTCTCCAGTTTATGGCAGGGACTGGATACCCACCTGCCTCTCCACTTCCATGGTCTCCAGTTTATGGCAGGGACTGGATACCCACCTGCCTCTCCACTTCCACGGTCTCCAGTTTATGGCAGGGACTGGATACCCACCTGCCTCTCCACTTCCATGGTCTCCAGTTTATGGCAGGGACTGGATACCCACCTGCCTCTCCACTTCCATGGTCTCCAGTTTATGGCAGGGACTGGATACCCACCTGCCTCTCCACTTCTACGGTCTCCAGTTTATGGCAGGGACTGGATACCCACCTGCCTCTCCACTTCCACGGTCTCCAGTTTATGGCAGGGACTGGATACCCACCTGCCTCTCCACTTCCATGGTCTCCAGTTTATGGCAGGGACTGGATACCCACCTGCCTCTCCGCTTCCATGGGCTCCAGTTTATGGCAGGGACTGGATACCCACCTGCCTCTCCACTTCCATGGTCTCCAGTTCATGGCAGGGACTGGGTACCCACTTGCCTCTCCACTTCTACGGTCTCCAGTTTATGGCAGGGACTGGATACCCACCTGCCTCTCCACTTCTACGGTCTCCAGTTTATGGCAGGGACTGGATACCCACCTGCCTCTCCACTTCCATGGTCTCCAGTTCATGGCAGGGACTGGATACCCACCTGCCTCTCCACTTCTACGGTCTCCAGTTTATGGCAGGGACTGGATACCCACCTGCCTCTCCACTTCCATGGTCTCCAGTTCATGGCAGGGACTGGATACCCACCTGCCTCTCCACTTCTACAGTCTCCAGTTTATGACAGGGACTGGATACCCACCTGCCTCTCCACTTCCATGGTCTCCAGTTTATGGCAGGGACTGGATACCCACCTGCCTCTCCACTTCCACGGTCTCCAGTTTATGGCAGGGACTGGATACCCACCTGCCGCTCCACTTCCATGGTCTCCAGTTTGACAGGGACTGGATTCCCACCTGCCTCTCCACTTCCATGGTCTCCAGTTTATGGCAGGGACTGGATACCCACCTGCCTTTCCACTTCCACGGTCTCCAGTTTATGGCAGGGACTGGATACCCACCTGCCTCTCCACTTCCACGGTCTCCAGTTTATGGCAGGGACTGGATACCCACCTGCCGCTCCACTTCCATGGTCTCCAGTTTGACAGGGACTGGATTCCCACCTGCCTCTCCACTTCCATGGTCTCCAGTTTATGGCAGGGACTGGATACCCACCTGCCTTTCCACTTCCACGGTCTCCAGTTTATGGCAGGGACTGGATACCCACCTGCCTCTCCACTTCCATGGTCTCCAGTTTATGGCAGGGACTGGATACCCACCTGCCTCTCCACTTCCAAGGTCTCCAGTTTATGGCAGGGACTGGATACCCACCTGCCTCTCCACTTCCATGGTCTCCAGTTTATGGCAGGGACTGGATACCCACCTGCCTTTCCACTTCCACGGTCTCCAGTTTATGGCAGGGACTGGATACCCACCTGCCTCTCCACTTCCACGGTCTCCAGTTTATGGCAGGGACTGGATACCCACCTGCCTCTCCACTTCCACGGTCTCCAGTTTATGGCAGGGACTGGATACCCACCTGCCTCTCCACTTCCACGGTCTCCAGTTTATGGCAGGGACTGGATACCCACCTGCCTCTCTACTTCCATAGTCTCCAGTTTGACAGGGACTGGATACCCACCTGCCTCTCCACTTCCATGGTCTCCAGTTTATGGCAGGGACTGGATACCCACCTGCCTCTCCACTTCCACGGTCTCCAGTTTATGGTAGGGACTGGATACCCACCTGCCTCTCCACTTCCATGGTCTCCAGTTTATGGTAGGGACTGGATACCCACCTGCCTCTCCACTTCCACGGTCTCCAATTTATAGCAGGGACTGGATACCCACCTGCCTCTACACTTCCATGGTCTCCAGTTTATGGCAGGGACTGGATACCCACCTGCCTCTCCACTTCCATGGTCTCCAGTTTATGGTATGAACTGGATACCCACCTGCCTCTCCACTTCCATGGTCTCCAGTTGATGGCAGGGACTGGATACCTACCTGCCTCTCCACTTCCACGGTCTCCAGTTTATGGCAGGGACTGGATACCCACCTGCCTCTCCACTTCATGGCAGGGACTGGATACCCACCTGCCTCTCCACTTCTACAGTCTCCAGTTTATGGCAGGAACTGGATACCCACCTGCCTCTCCACTTCCATGGTCTCCAGTTTATGGCAGGGACTGGATACCCACCTGCCTCTCCACTTCCATGGTCTCCAGTTTATGGCAGGGACTGGATACCCACCTGCCTCTCCACTTCATGGCAGGGACTGGATACCCACCTGCCTCTCTACTTCTACGGTCTCCAGTTTATGGCAGGGACTGGATACCCACCTGCCTCTCCACTTCCATGGTCTCCAGTTTATGGCAGGGACTGGATACCCACCTGTCTCTCCACTTCCACAGTCTCCAGTTTATGGCAGGGACTGGATACCCACCTGCCTCTCCACTTCCACAGTCTCCAGTTTATGGCAGGGACTGGATACCCACCTGCCTCTCCACTTCCACGGTCTCCAGTTTATGGCAGGGACTGGATACCCACCTGCCTCTCCACTTCCATGGTCTCCAGTTTATGGCCTTTGTATTAGCTTAGGCAACTGAAAATTTTCAACAATATTGATATCCAGATGTTGCACAAGTTTTGGCCTTGAAATGTGGGTACTGTGTGCCATAAATGTAATGTAAAACTATAAGGATGGAGATTGTTCATATAGCAATTGCTGGCTGGTTTAGACTTTAATCGCTCACCTGCGCCTCATAGCTCTAGGAGTAACTCTCATCTTCTAGACTGAAGGGTTTCTTTGCTGAATTAATCACCTATTAATTTGTCATTCGGGTACAGATATACACAGCGAGAGGGTTAGTGGACTCCTCTTTCATGAGAATCTTTGCACCACATTACCTGAAAGATTCGGGCAATTCTACGTACGTTGTTAGGTGCTTTTAGTGTGGGTATGTCAGTTATAAAGGAACTGACGCAGCCAAGTTCTCACTGAACGTTCACTCGTACCAGTGGTTTCTACTACCGTCATTTGATGGCCTGCCTTGTGTAATCCATTGGTCTATGTAGTTCTCAAGTCAGCTGAATTTGGCACTTAGTCTGATTATATTGCCTTGTCACCGCCTTATTCCTGCCCATATTGATTCAGTAGTTAAAAATATCCGACAGACTTGGCAATTAAGACCACACAGTGCTGGGGGACCACACACACACAAGCCTAGAAGGCACTTGGGATGCAGCCAGTAACCTTAGGGAATTCTGACACGTCCCGCTGAGAGTTGCCTGATCAGTATAACTTTGTAGCGCAGAAATACCTGCCAGGGTAGGGTAGGCATTCTTTAATGACGAGCAATGTATTGGCTAGCCCCTGACAAAGCAGCCTCTGATGTTTTAAGTTTCATTGTATTAGGGTTTATACTTGGTAACTTTGTGTAATTTTCCTCTACATGTCTTGGACAACATTTCTGGAACTCGGAGGTAAGTTGATATTACCTCAGTCCTGGAGTTCAGGGCGAGACTAATTATAACCAACCTTAGTCAGTTTCGGTTGACTAGAGTGAATCTCCTTTGTATGCAGCTCAATATGGAGAATATTTTGAAGATTAGATTGTTAACCTGTGTTTCTGTATTCTTGAACATCTTGCCGTATGCATCTACACGATATTGTTATTCTGCTTTGTTCTTGGACTGGTTTTAACTGTGATTCCCTTAAGTGATAAATCACTTAGACAATCTAGTAGAATTTGTTTAGAGTTTCCCTCGACATTTCCATAAATCTAAATATTTTCACTTGAGGTTGTTTGGGTTCCTGGAAGGAAACTTGGATTGAAAATTGGATATCTGTTAAATTGTATTTCTGTAAATATATTGTAACTTCCAGACTTTAATTAAATGTAACTCATTTTTCTTTAAATTAATTATCTTTGTTTACTATCAAGAAGAACGACGATTAAATGGCACTGTGACACTTGGTGTAGTGCATCTTTTGAATATTGTAACTCGAATTAATATTTATTTTTAATACATCGGCCATCTCCCACCTAGGCAAGGTGACCCAAAAAAGAAAAACTTCCATCATTCACTCCATCACTGTCTTGCCAGAGCCGCATTTACACTGCAGTTATAAAACTGCAACATTAACACCCCTCCTTCAGAGTGCAGACACTGTACTCCCCATCTCCAGGATTCAAGTCTGGACTGCCGGTTTCCCTGAATCCCTTCATGAATGTTACCCTGCTTATGCTCCAACAGTATGTCAAGTCCTATAAACCATTTGTCTCCATGTGATGTAGTTCAACTGGGCTTGAGGTTGATGGGGAGACCTAATTTAACCAATTATATGGTCACACCTTGCCTTGGCAAATGTCGGTCAGCCACACCTTGTCGGCTTAAGTCTGAGGTCTTTTGTTCATGACGGCGTCAGACCTTGGTGTCATGTCAAAACACGTGGTGCACACTCCATTGTGGGGGGGGGGTGCTCTCGGGACAGTATAAGCCCAAGGAACAACTGAGGAAAGGGACTTCGAGCAGAACTGCTGCTGTGTGCAGAGCTCTGAGCAGGAGATTCGAGAGGAGCTGCTGCTGGGGTGCAGGGCTCGGGAGAAGGCTGCTGAAGTCGTTGTTGGAGACATGGGCAGAGTACTGGCTTGGAGCAGTACTCGTGCTGTGTAGGTCTTGGGACCTGTGGCTTAGTTGCTGTGGTGAACTGTCCTCTGAACTATATTGTAAGTTATATTCATTTTCGTCAAATTGATTGTGCTCCCTGTCTCAATGCTTATATGTACCACCCCATTTATCTAAACACACTGATGTACTCCTGTTCCCAAATATATTATTGTACAAGGACTTAATAAACTGTGTTTGAGTGGAATAGTAATATTCACTGTCCCCATTATTTGCTCTTTTATTCATTAATTTATTTAAAGTAGTGAGAGGGTGAGTAGTGTGGTCGTAGAGGTAATGAGAGGTGATGGTGTAGTCACCAGTGACCTCACATTACCTACCTCCACTAATCCTCTCTCTTACCACCTCGCATGCCTATCACCTGCCTACTGACTCCCTCACTCCCATATTCCCCACTTTTATCAATTCCATCCATTACCCCCCTACATGACATCCACTCCTATCTAACATGCTCATGCATGCTTGCTAGAAGTCCAGGCCCCTCACACACCCTCCAACCTTTCCTAGGCTGACCCCTACCCGGCCTTTCCTCCACTACAGATTTATACTCTCGAAGTCTTTCCTTCCAGCCTCTCTACATGTTTGAACCCCCTCAACAACCCCTCCTCAGCCCTCTGGATAATAGTTTTGGTAATCTCGCACCTTCTCCTAATTTCCAAACTGAATTATCTGCATTATATTCACACCACACATTGCTCTTAGACATGACGTCTCCACTTCCTCCAGCCTTCTTGTTGCAACTTTCACCACCCATGTTTCACACTCATACAAGAGCATTGGTACAAGTATACTCTCATACATTCCCGTCATTGCTTCCAAGGACAAAGTTCTTTGTCTCCACAGACTCCTAAGTGTATCATTCACCTTTTTTTTTCCTCATCAGTTCTATGATTTACCTCATCTTTCATAGACCCATCGGCTGACACGTCCACTCCTAAATATCTGAATACATTCACCACCTCCACTCTCTCTCCTTCCAATCTGATATCCAATATTTAGTCGCCTAATTTTTATATCCTCATAACCTTACTCTTTCCTGTATTCATTTTTAATTTTCTTCTACATACCCTACCAAATTCATCCACCAACCTTTAACTTCTCTTCAGAATCTCCGAAAGCAGTGTCATCAGCAAAGAGAACTATGACAACTCCCACTTTGTGTTAGATTCTTTATCTTTTAACCCCACACCTCTTGCCACCACTCGTGCATTCACGTCTCTTACAACTTTATAAATATATTGAACAACCATGGTGACATCACACATCCTTGTCTAAGGCCTACTTTTACTGGGAAATGATCTCTCTCGGTGGCCCGGTGGCTAAAGCTCCCGCTTCACACACGGAGGGCCCGGGTTCGATTCCCGGCGGGTGGAAACATTTCGACACGTTTCCTTACATCTGTTGTCCTGTTCACCTAGCAGCAAATAGGTACCTGGGTGTTAGCCGACTGGTGTGGGTCGTATCCTGGGGGACAAGATTAAGGACCCCAATGGAAATAAGTTAGTCCTCGATGACGAACTGACTTTCTTGGGTTATCCTGGGTGGCTAACCCTCCGGGCTTAAAAATCCGAACGAAATCTTATCTTATCTCTACATAATCTAACCTGAGCCTGACAATCCTCTTCACTGCTTTCAGTAACCTACCTCCTATTCCATACATTGCAACATCTGCCACATTGCCCCCCCCCCTATCCACCCTGTCCTACACCTTTCCCAAGTCCGTAAATGCCACAACAACCTCTTTACCCTTACCTAAATACTGTTCACCTGTGTTTCATTGTAAACACCTTGTCTACACACCCCCTACCTTTCCTAAAGCCTCCTTATTCATCTGCTCTCCTACTGTCTTACTCTTAATATCTTGCAGTAATAACTACCATACACTACCAGGTATACTCAACAAATTCCTTTCTTTCAGTGCACCGGCGTTATCCCACCAAGTTGGGGTGGCCCACAAAGAAAAGCGAAAGTTTATCCTTTTACACGTAGTAATATATACAGGAGAAGAGGCTACTAGCCCCTTGTTCCTGGTATTTTACTAGACTCTTACGACACGGATGGCTTACGGAGGAAGACTTCTTTCACTTTCCCATGGAGATTAGTGGAAATAAAAAAGAACTAGTAAGAAAAATAGAAGAAAACCCATAAGGGTCTGTATAATATGCTTATACATGCATGTGTAGTGTGACCTTAATGTAAGTAGAAGTAGCAAAACCTACCTGAAATCATGGATGTTTGAGAGAAAAAAAGACACCAGCAATCCTACCATCGTGTAAAACAATTGCAGGCTTTTGTTTTACACTCGCTTGGCAGGACGGTAGTACCTCCCTGGGCAGTTGCATTAAACAGACTTATTCCCCTATAATTTTTGCACTCTTTTGTCCCCTTTGCCTTTACACAAAGAACTAATATATATATTAATTTATATTTATATAAGCCTGTCCTAGCCAGCCAAACCAGAAGAACTGTTAAAAACAACTTAATACTTCTAGTAGTTACAGACTAGCTAGTTAGTCATAAGGTGTAACTGACCACCACCATGAAAACTAGTGTAATGTGCAGAAAGGGTAGTGGACGAAGTCATGCCTGAATTGCTTGCAATCTCCGTGGTAAATGGTTCCATGGGTTGTGCAGGAACTTTAAACCAGTGACCACGTTTGATATAAAATCAGAAATGTTTTTGGGTCTGCCCAAACAAGATAGGCCTGTATGAGGAAATTTTATCTATATTAAAAGATGAGAACAATAAAATATCCTTCTTGAAAGACATGTCAGCATGGTATGACAGCTATGAAAATAAAATGGGTGGGTTGGATGGAGCTGTCTTGGAAGACAGTGCTCCTAAGGGTGCTAGTGTTGTCCTGGAGGACAGTACACCAAAAGGAGATACTGGCCCTGGTGATAAAACAGGTGAAGACAATGCTATTCAATTTACAACGATACAAAATACCAATACTGCTGGATATGGAACAGAAGGGGATGATGCCTCGGAACAGTGTTGACACATTACCAGCAAAATCTGGTGGAAGTACTGTACCAAGTCCTAACCGACATAAGCTGGGAAGAGAGACTAAGCAACACAGACCCCAACTTATGCCTAGAACAGATTAACTCGGTGGCACTCGATGTATGCACAAGGCTTATTCCTCTAAGAAAAAGGAGGAGTAGATGTAAAATAGAGACAGGCGCTCCCTTTACAGGCGACGGAAAAGAATAACAGAGCGGCTAAAAGAGGCCAATATATCTGAAATGCGTAGGGAGTCACTGGTCAGAGAACTAGCAAACATCGAACTTAAGCTAAAGGGATCTTATAGGAGTCAGGAATCGCGGGAAGAACTAAAAGCCATAAATGAAATCGAAAGAAACCCAAAGTATTTCTTTTCCTATGCCAAATCAAAGTCGAGAACAACGTCCAGTATTGGGCCCCTACTTAAACAAGATGGATCCTACACAGATGACAGCAAGGAAATGAGTGAGCTACTCAAGTCCCAATATGACTCAGTTTTTAGCAAGCCGCTAACCAGACTGAGAGTCGAAGATCAAAATGAATTTTTTATGAGAGCCACAAAATTTGGTTAACACAAGCCTATCCGATGTTATCCTGAAGCCAAATGACTTCGAACAGGCGATAAATGACATGCCCATGCACTCTGCCCCAGGGCCAGACTCATGGAACTCCCTGTTCATCAAGAACTGCAAGAAGCCCCTATCACGAGCTTTTTCCATCCTATGGAGAGGGAGCATGGACACGGGGGTCGTCCCACAGTTACTAAAAACAACAGACATAGCCCCACTCCACAAAGGGGGCAGTAAAGCAGCAGCAAAGAACTACAGACCGATAGCACTAACATCCCATATCATAAAAATCTTTGAAAGGGTCCTAAGAAGCAAGATCACCACCCATCTAGAAACCCA